>NC_079207.1:34618501-34723501 GCF_026745355.1 Beta vulgaris subsp. vulgaris | reverse complement strand
CTTTGAACATCATATGTACACCTTTTAATTTGCTTTTCATAGTTTTCACGATTTTCACATGATCTTCTTCCTGTATATTCAAAATTTTAAAAAAATACATATATAATTTTTTAACTGAGTATGTGGGTAAGGCTTTGGAAGCGTCTGGGTATGAGAGGAGTGGACCCTTACCCTTACTCTACCCGATAGCTATTTGACCCATACCTTACCCATAGTCATAACTCATACCCATAGGGTAAAAAAAATCAAGACCCATACCCTTAAATTAGGGTAAGGTAGGGTAGGGTAGGGTTTGGACAGGGTCCAGGGTAAACAACCATCTCTAATAGAGAGCAAGCTGAATGACGTGGCTTTGTTTTCCGTAATTTCTTTTTCCATTTCTTTTACTTCTTATTTCTCTTTTTCATTTTATTTTTGTTTTTATTCTTTTATTTCCCTTATTCCCTTTTAATAAGAATTTCTCACTCTTGTCTCATGTTTTAAAGCTTTCCCTTTGATTTCATGCTTTAGTTCAATTTTTCTTTGTTCTTTCAATTACTTGTCTTTTAATTCATGTTTTGCTTTTAGTTTCCTCAATTCATGTTAGATTTAGTTTCAATTTCATGCTCTAGCTTTCAATTGATTGATTGTGACATTTGATTTCCAATATTCATAAGGATCGGAGTAATCAACCTAATATTAGGTCTAAATTGGATTATGACTACTAGGTTTAGCAAGGGATTGTGAATCTAGAAGTCCATACTTGATTGATTTGAATAGAAACCTCTAAATCTACGACACTCATAGCGGGATACACCTCATTATTACCACACATTTTCACTCGCTTTCTCTCACCTCACATACGTATCAAAATACTCACCCTCACACGACTACACGAATTCTCTCTTTCAATCTCTTTCTCTCACCTCACCTTCACTCCTCCCTTCGTTGCCCTTCATCTCTCTCACTTCACCGTTTCCTTCATTGCGATTTCGGTAAGTTCTTTTTCTCCAATTTGGTGCATCTCAACTTTTTTTTATCTTTGAATTTTCTGGATTAAGTTCGAAATTTGGGATCTTAAATTATGTGGGTTTGGGGCTTTGAATTTTGAGGGGTTTTGGGGTAAAATTCTGCTTCGAGTTAGTTCGAATTTTGGCTTTGACTACTTCGAATTTTCTGGATTATATTCAATTTACATTATGTTATACAAGATATGGGTTCATATTTGAGTTTTATTTGGATAATCTGATCTGTTTACGATTCGCTATTGACAGTGGCGATCATCTGCAACTAACGATTGGGTTGGTGTAAATTTTCTTATATGATATAAATTTTCCTGATCTAATATGAATTCTTCTTATTATACTTTGTTGGTTTTAAGGTTATAATTAGTCGAATACGATGTGATTCAATTTGATTTTTTCTTATCTAAACTGGATATTATTACTCTCTCCGTTCCATAATTTTTAGTGCATTTGAGTTATTTACACTATTCACATGCAGAGATAATCTTCTATATATTGATCAAATATAAAAGTAAATATAGTCATGTGGGGTCTTGTTTGAATTGTCTTAATGAGTATAATATTAATATCCAATTGCAATACTTTTTACAAATATGTAATCACAGATATTTATGACATAAAATGTGCGTTGAGAAGCGTATGAACAGTGAAATGCACAAAAAATTATGGAATAGAGGGAGCATATAATTTCAAATTTTCTAATCTTAGCTAGTTTGATCAATTTTAATCTAATCATTTTCAAAATAAGCATTATAGTGCTTATATACGTTGAAAAGAATGCACCCTTAGGTTGCGTTTGTTCAACTTAATAATAACAACTTCTACATTTTTCTTTTATAACAATAATAATATTATTATTATTACATAATAATAATGATGATGATAATAAGTAATAATAATAATTATTATTATAAGTAGTAATAATAATAATAATAATAATAATAATAATAATAATAATAATAATAATAATAATAACTTAATAAGGAAGAGTCCCAAATAAATTCAAATTTAGATTATTGCTGTACAACTGAAATTTCAAAAACACTTTTGAAAAAAAAAGGAAAATTTCAAAAACACTTCGTTTGAGAATTGAAAGAAAAACCCTAGTCCCTCATTTCATTTACCCAATTCCCAGCCCAGCCGTCTTCTCAGTTGTCCCTCATTCTCTCTCTCTGACTCTCGGCTTTGCTCAGCAACGCCGTTTTCACGTCGGTCTTCAACATCACCTTATCACCGACGGCGTAAAATCTCGTCACTAACGCAAAAACTCAAGGTATTCTTTCTCTCTCCTCTATTTCCCCCAAATTCAAAACCCTAATCCTTCATTTCCCTCACCAATTTCTCGTGTTTTTAGGTGAATCGATCGATTTGTTGGATAAGGAGCTTTTCTGTATCGAGGAATAAGATTTTTTGATCGAGTTTATTCTCTTGTGAGGTGTTTCTCTTCCCTTACTTCTGCAGCGGCGGCAGTGGTGATGGGGATGGTTCGGCGGTGTTATGATTATAAGCCTTCTTCCGCTTTTCTTTTTCCTGGTCAGGTGAAGTTTATTCACTCTTTTCATTTCGAAATTTCATTTTTGTTGGGTATGATTTGATGATGTTCTGAAATAAGGAATTTGATGAACTAATGTTGCTTGAAAGTTGTTTTTAATCTCATCATGAAAAGCGAAATAACTAAAAAAAATTTTTGTTACATTGGCTTCTAATCTGTTGGTTTTTTTTTTTTTTATCAATGAATGCATCTTTTTGTTAAGTATTCAAGAATTGTATTTACAAATGATACTGGGGGAGTGCCGCCATGTACAAAATGAAGGCATAACTATCATGCCCTTAGGTTACGATGTATAACTAGTAACTATTTCTATGTACACAAAACGAATGCATGCTATTTCTACAGCACTTGCTCAGACTTTACAAAAGCCTCAGACAAAGCATCTCATACCCTTGAAGTAGAAGCAACCTTACAGCAAAAAATATGTTAGTTTCTTTCCTTCAAAGCACAAACATCAGATTGGGTTATCAACGAATGCGATTCACGTGAGCAAACGGCTCAGGAGCTGTTTCTTTTGAAGGTTTCGCGTCTTCTGGAGTTCCGAACACATTCCAGATCCGCAAGGTCTCACCCCCTGCAGAAGCTACAGCAAAGTTATCTGGACTCTGAGTCATGAAAAGTTGATGTTTCTAATCTGTTGGTTAATGTTGATGTTTGAGATTTGTGGAATATTTTGGCTTTTATTACTAATTTTTTGCACGACAAGCTGCTGCTAATTGATTGTTGATTGTTCTGTTGTGGCCATTGCTCACTGCTTCTATATTTTTGCTTATTTATTTGATCCTGCAGTCACATTCAGCTCTTTCTCCCTTCTTAAAAGTTGTAGAACTAGAAAAGTTAGTAAATTTAGGCCTAAGAATTACTTGTTTCGTAGTTGTATATTAGGACTTATGCCTCATGCAAGTTACAATGATGCTGTGATATACAGGATAGTCTTGTATATTGATGATCTAAATGTATGAGTAAAAGATTAAGTGGTATAGAGTTATGCTTATCTTATATGCATTTATAATGTTAAATTTTTTTGATCTTATCTTTGGGTAATAAATGTCTTTTCTTTTATTTCAATCTTTTGGTGCAGATATTTGTTCATGGTGTCATATCGGAGCTGTCAAATTAAGGAAAATAAGGTGGTTTTCATGTAAGTTTCTAATTATTTTAATGAAGTTCAAAATTCAGGATATCATGAATAGATATTTATAGTTACTATAATGGTTGTAAATAATGGTGAATAAAATTGCTACCTGAATCCTTCTAGTTGTGGCTGTGCTGCTGTTGTTGCAAATAAGTATTTTTAGTCAATCTGGAAAGGTTTGTGCTGCTGACTTGCTGATGTTTGTTTTTGCACGATCATTGTTGTTCATGTACTTAATCTTGTGTTATTGCAGCGGTTGCTATGCTTTTTAGTTGTTTTCGGTGCAAGTTGTCGTGCCATTGCATGCTACTACTACTGGCTAAGCCAATTTTTGTACAAGTTATTACAGCTTTGTTAAACTAATATTTACTATATGCATGTGTTGCAGGTGCTTGCGGAATCCAACTATTCAAACAATTGAAGAATAATATGAGGAAGAAAATAGCATGACACTAACAAAGACTGAGGCAATTGAAAAATGGAATGACACTATTCAAACTATTAGATATCTTTTTTTTTCTCTCTTGTAGTTTCCAATTTCTTTTTACTGTAACAATTGTGAATAACCAACGAGACATGTTAGTTGATTAAGGTGTTTATATAAATGACAATTATTTTTTATCTATATAGTAGCTTTTTATTGATTCATTAAATTGTTTTGTTTGTTTACTTTTAGTATTAATATAGTATTTATATATGTATTAATTCATAAATCTTAAACTGTAAATGTGTAGTTGCCCCTAATAGTTTTAATAAAAATGTCAAAAGTTGCACCTAAAAACATCCTTTAGCGACTAACTTATGGTTGCATTAGAGGCAACATATAATTAGAGATGGATTTATGGTGCCTCTAAATATAAGTGGTCTTATCAGCAATATAACTTGTGTGCCCCAAAAAGGTGGCATTAGGGGCAACCTATAATTAGCGACATACTTATGGTTGCCTCTAAACGTAAGAGGCTTTAGCAGAATTGTAACTTGTGTGCCTCAAAAGGTGGCATTAGGGGTAACCTATTATTAGCGACAGACATATGGTTGCCTCTAAACATAACAGTCTTTAGCCGCACCGTAACTTGTATGCCTCTAAATGACGCATTAGGGGCAACCTATAATTAGCGACAGTCATATGTTTGCCTCTAAACTTAAGAGTCTATAGCAAATACCATAATTTGTCTGCCTCTAAAAGGTGGTATTAGGGGCAACCTATAATTAGCGACAAGCATATGGTTGTCTCTAAACATAAGAGTCTTTAGCAGCACCATAACTTGTCTATCTCTAAAACGTGGCATTAGGGGCAACCTATAATTAGCGACGGACTAATTAGAGGCAACCAAAAAATTGTTTCTAAACACCATTAGAGGCTACAAATATATATTTAGATGCAATTTTGGATTGCCTCTATATGTAGTTTTTTTTTGTAGTGGATGTAGGAACTAGGTGAGATTTAAAAAAAAAAATCTTCAGTTTTAAGTCGTCGAGGCCCACTAAAAGTTAAGACCCCCTAAAGTTGGGACCTACAAAGGTTAATCAATAGTTCAAACCTTTTAAAAATTATCAGTCAAAGTTCAGACCTCTATTGTCAATTTTTCCTATGTTTAATCATTTTAGTAGTACATTGGTATTAATATAATTGTAAAATCATTTCAATACTATATTGATTATAAGTTAGTACACGACTCTTGACATGTTATGATATTATAACAAAATGACAATAATATATTTACAACAACGGTTCATATGAGGCATAAGTGATTATAACAAGTGTTAATATGTTATACAATAATAACAATAAACATAACAACAGTTTATATAAATGATAGTAAACATAACAACCATAAGTCAATAAGTTAACAAGTACTTACTAGCCAGTAACGTGTTGACAATCATATATTAACTTATCATTTAGTCAATTATTCACTTAAAATTATACCAACCTAGTAGCTCACAAATTTTTTCTTCCTAGCAGGATTCTATGTTCCAATAGTCACAATATAACAATTATAACTAGTATTTTGGGCCTGGGCGTTACCCCAGGTTGGTATCGTGTTTTCGAACTTGATATGCATTTTTTTCCATTCCCATTAAAATATATTAAGGAAAACTTAACATTTAAAAGGTACAAATATAATAATATGGACACTTAAAGCATGATTAAAAGTTGGTTGAGATGGTAATTGTGTCATGTATAATAGCAAGAGGCCATAGGTTCAAATCTTGTTGCAAGCTAATTTTACTTTTGTCAATTGACATGACTTATGTACACACTAGTTGCATATGCACGCGATACGTGCGTCGACAATCTTATGTAGGTATATACAAATGAACGTGTTTTTTTTATCTAAAATTATTTTGGTAGTGATAATGTAAATTATTGAGGTTCTTTTGTAGATTTTATCATCTTTTTAAATTAAAGGTGAATGATTTTTAACTATTCAATATCGTCACTGAAAAATTTGATCGATGATTTAATAATTTCTTTTCAGCGACTTTAGTATAGTTCTTTAACAATTATAAATGTTAATAAACCATATTGTTTGAACTTTGTAAATATGTAATATTATGTTATCACGATATATTGCTAACTTGTTTTGGATGAAGATTCTAATTGATTTCGTGAATTGATTGTGTCAATCTAGTTGGTCAAGTTATTAATGGTATTGCATATTTCATTTTTTACCTACTCATATGGCAAGTTTTATCAATTCTCATTTTTCAATTGTTCATAAAAAGAAAAACATTGTCTTAAATTATTAGAGGGTATTCTAGTCACTTCAAAAGAGGACACCATACCTCATCCCTTGGCTTATATAATAGAGATTAGACAATTCTAGTGGAATCTAGAGGTGCCACGTGACGTGTATACATTGTCACGCACGTCTTTAATATATTTGTATAGATAAATACTTAATTGATAGTTCAAACATGCTACTAAGATGCTTCCTTATACTTGGTATAAATGCGTGTGTCGCCTTAAGCATTTTGGAAAAAAAACAATTAATACTACTTAGCACCTTTTATGAACTCATGATCAGAAACAATTGAAATAAGTATAATTTATGTTTATTCAATCTAAAATTTATGCTTATTAATTATAAAATTCATACTTATTAATTATAAAATTTATGCTTATTATTATAAAATTAGATTATATAAATTAATTAATCATCCAATTACATGCCTTAAAACTTCATTTTTCAGTCCAATAACAAACCCTTTTGAAAACCTTTTTTCTACACAATTCTCCCCAAACGTAGGTCATCATATTATCATGTTTATAGGATTAATGTAAGTATAATAAATTAGAAATTTCTAACAATAAAACCCTCAATAATACTCTATCAAATATTATTATACTTCGTTAACATTAGTAAATTAACTATTTTACCAATTTTTTCAATACAAATTTGAACTTGTAAGCTAAAACATGAAAATTAATAGAGTATAAATAAAAATAGGTTAAAGCTAACTGTAGACTAAAAATGGAAAAAACAAGCATCAACTAATCATTTAATATTACATAGATTAATGCAAATTTTTGTCATAAATGACAATTAATTTTCATTTTAAGCAATGTAAAACGTTGACAACTAAACACGAGGGTTGCGCTTGTTACGGGAATTAACCCAACACCTTACGGCACGAGCTGACGATAGCCATGCACCACATCTATCAGTGTTCCCGAGGACACCCCTCTTTTTCAAGAAGATTTATGTCTTATATGCAACTCTTAGTACTGCATATAGCATAACCCATAAAAATAATAAAATCAGGAAAATATGTTTGTTATTTCCCTAGGAACACTACAAGAGGGGGGGTGAATTGTATGTGTAGAAATAAACGTAACTTTTTGCGGAAATTTAAACTTAAACAAATAAACAAGATAGAGGAACACAATGGATTTTTACGAGGAAAAACTTCTTGGGCCCAACAAGAAGAAACAACCTCGACCACTAATTAGGCCAAACAACTTTGTTACAACCTAATTCTATTCTCGAGCCACACCTTGAGTTCCTAAACTCAAGTTCCTGAGCCACTGTTCCCTTAACATCAATTCCTTTCAACTTCGCTCGAAGTTTTTTCTCACTCTTACTAGCTTTACTCAAAGCTTCTCTCTTACAGAACTTCACTCAAAGTCCCCTTACCCCAAAAACCAAAATACAATTGATCGAAATAAGCTTAGTGGAATTAGAGTAAGTAAGCAAAGAACAAATGGCTATTATGAGAGAATGAAGGCACTGACACTTAATTAGTTAAACTCACTTAATTACTTAGTCAGACACACTTTGAAACTTACTTAGACTTCAATATTTATAGTGACAGTAATATAGAAAGTGGGAATTAAAATCGTGTTCATGATAAGACCATTATCCCATGATGTTCCTTCCCTTAAGGAACACGTTCCTTAACACATCCCATGATCCCATGATCTCTTCTTGGACGTGGACATGTTTTAGTTACTGCTCCTAGTTTATAGGATTTACTTGAGCATTATTCGAAAATCAGTTTTAATTTAAAACAAATTTAATATTAAAGCTAAAATTAAATCTTTAAGAAAATATTATCTTTTAAATAACAAAACCGAATAATATTTTTCTTTATCTTTTTCGAAAAACAAAATCTTTTCCTTAAAAAGATTTTCCACAAAACAGATTTTCTCTTAGAAAAATGGTTACCTATTATTTAGGCATGTTTTACTCAACTTCCATTAGTGAACCGTTATAATGCTTCGAGTCTAAGTCTAGTTCCTTTTATTCATAAGTTCCTTTAACTGATTTGTTTAGTGCCAATTCGTATGTTCCTTACAAAGGAACAAACTATCATTCTCAAATAAAACTGCCAATGTTCCTTACCAACATTACTTGTTCCTTTACAATGGAACCAGAAAATAAAAACGCCTTGCTTTATTCTTCTTGCTCCAATGCTTCTCCAGTATCAATTAAAAGAGACATCTTCACTTAGTTTTCAAAATCCTCACTTGATTTCCTCCTTGACTTAGTATTCTCTTTGTTCCTTTCAATGATACCTTAAAAAATCATACACTTAAATAACTCATTAGTTCACTACTTAGTTTGCATCTTTGTTCTTTTGTCATCATCAAAACTAGGGTTCAACAATTTCCCCCTTTTTGATGATGACAACAAAGGTACAAATTAAGTAACCTACTTAATGTTTGATTTGGATTTTTCATTTACCTTACCTATTTTTGATTTTTCATTTACCTTAACCTATTTTTGATTTTTCATTTACCTTAGCCTATTTTTGATTTTTCATTTACCTTCAATTTATTCATTTTATGTACAGTTTGTTCCTTAAATCTTTTCCCCCTTTGTCATCTTAAAAAAGAGCAAGCTCTGCGTGATGTTATGAATTGGTTGGAAAACCTTAAGACCATAAGCAAGCACCAATTATGGTTAAGTTAGAATTGCAAAGGATAGACTTGCTCAAACATCAATCACAGAATACTAGCCATTCCAAGGAAGAAATTATGCACAAATAATCACAAACGAAGACAAAATAGCAAAAGTCATATGTATATAGCACTTGTTCCTTGAACTATAAAAAGAGACAAAGAAAGAAAGAAAAAAAAAAACAAAGCTAACAGTCTTGTTCCTCAAAAGACAAACAGGAACACAAAACTAAGGAAGGGAAGGGGAATGGTGTTCCTCAACTACTTCTTGTTCTACCACATCCTCCAGTTTCTTCATCACTTCACCATGATTTTCACCAACCTTCTGCTTCAAACTCTCAAGGGCTAGGACCATTGTCTCTATCTTCTTCTGTTGCTTAATCACAGTATCACTTAGAACTTTCATGAGACCCAGCATTTTGTCAGTTTTATCATCTAAGGTCCGGTGAAGGTGATTATAAAATTTTATCATATGTTGTGCAGGAAGACAAACTTCATTTACCCAGCCACAATCATCCATTGGAACTTGTTCCTCACCCTTGGAACCAGAGGCGGTAAGAGGTTTTGGTGGAGGAACTGAGGTAGGGTTATTTGAAGGAACTTCAGTTCCTGGAGTAGAAACAGATGGTGAGATGGTGTAAATGGGAGGAAGAAAAGGTGGTGGTGGTGGAAGAGTTGTAGAGGTGGTGGAGAAGGGATTAGGACCAGTCAACTCATCCTTAATTTGTTCAAAGCTGGAAGGAACAGAAAAAGATGAGGGAGATATGGAAGAGAGGTTAGGGATAGGAACAGGAAGTTTTGGTGAGCATGCAGGAGTTGGTTCCTTAAGAGAGTGTTGTTCATGTTCCTCCACATCAGAAAGGACCAATGGAGAGTCCTTGTTAGAAGGAACAGGGGCAGAGAGAGCAATTTTTAATCTAGTGCTCTGCCTAACTCTCTTGGGAACAGGAGGGGTAGGCTTTTTGGCAACTATTTGTGCTTCTTTGGTTTAGGTTCCATGGGTACAGGAACTGGTTCCTCCAAAATCACATCTTCCAGTTCCTCTTCAACTGCCTTAGGCAGTTTCCTCTTACTAGAGGAACTGGGAGTTGTTCTCCCTTGAGTTAGTACTCCCTCTTGAACAGAGAGATCCAACCCACTTAGAGTTTTCTCATTCAAAATATTGCCCTGCTTAATTCCTAAAGTGGGCCAACCAGTTATCTTGACCTTAAAATGATGATGAAGAAGAGATGTAATCAAAGCACCACAACCAACTACACAGTTGTTTTCTATACAATGGGTAAGATGTTGTATGAAAAGAGATGGAAAGTTATTTTGTATGTGGTGGTCTAGACAGAACATGTAACACATGTCCAAGAGACCCACTTCATTCCTCTTTTTAGTGCGAGGAATGAGTGCTCTCCAAACTAAATTGAACAAGACTTTGTGGACAGGAGAGAGTATGTTGTGATTTATTTTGTTATGACCAGTAGTTCCCCCAAAAGTTTCAACAATTTTGTCTTGGGGAAAATTAGGGAAGGAAACAATTCCTTTCCTTTTAAAATACAAATCTGTTCCTTTGCAAGGAACTTCCCAAATCTTGGCCAATGTTTCTTGAGTAAAATTTTTTTTTCTTCCCCCTTACTTCAGTTGTGCAAATACCACCAGTGTTGGTAAAATTCGCACATGATTCATCCATTGCTAAAGGAACTAGAGCATTGTTAAATGCATATTCAAATAGGTATTCCATACCATGTTCCTTTAGAATGTCTATCAATTAATTAAATTGCACATCTTTGGCCCATTCTAGATCTACACAGAAACCTAACACATACCTTGACTCACTTCGTTCAACTCGTTTCTTGGATGATGAAGGAGCAGTTCCTTTGGAAGGAACAGGGGTGACTTCTTTTTCCCCCTGAGTTTGTTCCGGGGATTCGTCTTCATCATCTTCCCCTATCAATTTCCTTCTTCTTACACTCCTTCTCAAAGATTCTAATTTTTGCTCTTCAATGGGTGTTTCTTGATTTTGTTCGGTTTCTAGGGTTTTGGTAGGAGAAGGGGTGTTTTCCATTTTAGAGGTATTGGGAGATTTTGAGATTGGAAAAGGTGAATTGCGTGAGGTTTTTGCCATGATGTGAAGTAAGGTTGGGGGTTTTATGGTTTGTGAAGAGGTGTGAGGAGGTTTGTTAATGGCGAAGATGAAGAGTTTAAGGAACACGGTTTTAGAAAGATGAAATAAAGAAGGGAAGGAGATGCATGAACAGTGAAGTGTTACACACATAAAAAATTAAAGATAAAAAAGAAAAAAATGCGAAAATTTGATAAATGAGAATCAAGATTTAATTAAATCTGATTCCTATATTTTTGGGATTTTTCGGATTTTTATGTATTTTTAATTTTTGAAAAGAAAATAAAAGCTAAGGAACTTGTGCTATAGGAATAACTAATGCTATATATCAACATTTTTCATATTATGCATGTTTCTTTACCTTAGGAACAGTAAGGGGAGTATTATGTGACATTTGTGAGTTATTTTATTCCTTTGAATTCATGTTTATGTTTTTAACATTCTATTTTGCAATGATCTTAGGCAATCAAACACAAACACTACATATCACATAGAGTCACTCAAATTAATTCAAACATGGGGGAATGGAATAGGAACAATTACTTAAGTTTTATTAACCCTAACTCAAGCCTTAATTTTTCATATCTATCTCTTTGTAAAGGCTTAGTTAGTATATCAGCAATCTGATTTTCAGTTTCAGAAAACTCGAGTTTAATCAAACCTTTTTCCACATTTTCTTTTAGAAAGTGATGTCTGATATGTATATGCTTAACTCTTGAATGATGCACTGGATCCTTTGAAATACTAATGGCACTAGTATTATCACAATAAATAGGAACATAATTAAAGTTTATTCCATAGTCACATAGTTGTTGCTTTATCCAAAGCATTTGAGAGCAACATGCAGCAGCTGCTACATATTCTGCTTCAGCAGTGGATAAATCGACTGTGTTTTGTTTCTTGGTACTCCAAGAAACCAAACTATGACTGAGAAATTGAACCATACCTGAGGTGCTTTTCCTATTTACAAGATCTTCATCATAATCTGCATCTGCATATCCTCTTAGCTCAAATGTATCACTTCTTGGATAGTAGAGTCCAAGGTCATTTGTTCCTTTAAGATATCTAAGAATTCTCTTCACGACAGTCAGATGAGATTCTTTGGGATTTGCTTGAAATCTAGCACACAAGCCAACACTGAAAGCTATGTCTGGACGACTAGCAGTTAGATACAAAAGTGAACCAATCATTCCTCTATATTTTGTTTAATCAACACTTGTTCCTATGGAGTCTTCATCTAATCTAGTTGAAGTTTCCATAGGAGTGTGATTTATCTTTGAGTTTTCGAGGCCATATTTCTTCAATAGTTCCTTTATGTATTTTTGTTGGTGAACAATTATTCCTTTTTCAGTTTGCTTGATTTGTAACCTAAGAAAGAAATTTAACTCACCCATCATACTCATTTCAAATTCATTACTCATGAGATTTGAGAATTCTTTGCATAATGTTTCATTTGTTGCTCCGAATATGATGTTATCAATATATATTTGAACAAGTAGAATGTCAGTTCCTTTTGATTTTAGGAACAAGGTTTTATCAACCTTTCCTCTTTTAAAATTGTTTTCTAAAAGGAACTTAGATAATCTCTCATACCATGATCTAGACGCTTGTTTTAACCCAAGCTTGTAGACATGGTTTGGGAGATTATTGTTTTCAAAGCCTGGGGGTTGTTCAACATATATATCTTCATTTAAATAGCCATTTAGAAATGCACACTTAACATCCATTTGATATAATTTAATTCCCATATAAGCAGCAAATGCAATTAAAATTCTAATGGCCTCTAATCTAGCTACAAGGGCAAAGGTTTCTTCATAGTCTATTCCTTCTTGTTGATTATAACCTTTTACCGCAAGTCTAGCTTTATTCCTGACAATGGTTCCATATTCATCTAGTTTATTTCTAAACACCCATTTCAAGCCAATTACTTTTTGTTTTTTAGAAGAGGGAACTAGATGACATACCTTGTTTCTTTCGAACTCATTTAATTCAGCTTGCATGGCAGTGATCCAATCAGAGTCAGTTAGGGCTTCTTCATAATTTCTTGGTTCCATCATTGATAGGAACGCATGAAATGCACAAAAATTCCTTAACTGAGATCTAGTTTGCGTACCTTCACTAGTAGAATAAATGATATTTGCTGCGGTGATATTGCTGCGGTTTTACCCATACGCGGCAATATATCACGTAAAAAGAAAAGAAAAAATATAAAATAACCATATTGCTGCGGTTTTGGATGAAAACCGCAGCAATATGGTTTCAACGGGAAATTTTTGAAGTATTTTTGACTATTTGACCAAATATATTGCTGCGGTTTCTGACAATAACCGCAGCAATATATTAAAATAATATTTAAACTATACTACGTTAATCTATTGCTGCGGTTCTTTCTAAAAACCGCAGCAATAGGGTCATTAGGGTTAAATAAAATGAGCGCTCCTCATTCCTTTTTCCTCATTAGGGTTTCACTTTTACTTTCACAGTCTTTCCTCATCCCTTCCTCCTCTCATCCGTTCCTCCTCACCCTCTCTATCTCTCCTCACCCTCTCTTCACCAAACGACCAGCATTTCCTCCCTCCCACACGCCGCCCTAGCACTTCCTCCCTCCCTCACGCCCCGGCCCTTCCTCCTCCTCGTCGCAACAGTCGCTAGACACAACAACCACCAGCGCTTCAAATCTCCATCAACACCGGCGCTTCAAATCTCCATCATCCACCGGCGCTTCAGATCTCCATCAATAATAGTTCGTTCTTCGTCATCACCACTTTCCTCGTCGTTCTTGTAGTAGAATCGTTTTCTTCACTTCGAATTCTGGTTCTTCACTTCGAACCGTTCCTCGTTTTCTTCTTCGATTGGCGAGGTTAAATCTTTCAGATCTGGGAGATGCAAACGGAGACACTGCCTTGACCGGAGATCTATTTTTTCTTTTCTTTTTTTTTCGTTTCTGTTTTTCTTTTTTTTCGTTTTTTTTTTCGCATGTACGTTTTTTTCGTTTTTTTTTGCATGTACGCTTCTTCAGTTTTTTTTTCGCATGTACGCTTCTTCAGTTCTGTTTTTCTTCTTCATTCTGAATTTTTTGTATTCGTTTTATATAGTTTTGGGGCTGAGCGGCGGCCGATGGTGGTGACTTTTTTTCAATTTATTCGTTTGTTCTTTATCTTCCAAGTCATGGTGATTTTCATCTTGAATCTGTAATTTTAGTCTCTTCTTTTTGTTTTTGTTTTTTCATTTTGAATCTGTACTTTTAGTTTTTTTTGTTTTGTTCTTAGTTTTTTTTGTAATTTTAGGATTTGTAAAAATATATTTATATTATACGATTCAATGTTGTTTGTTGTAACTATTTTTGATGTAATTGCAGCATAATGTTCAATATATTTCCCTATCTACTTTAGTAGGGAGAACTACTGGATTATTTAACCAAAAAAAAGTAAAAAAAAAAATTTTTTTTGCCCACCACCTATTGTTGCGGGTTTCACCAACAACCGCAGCAATATGCTCTTTTAACCTGATAAAACGTAAATATATTGCTGCAGTTTTGGCCTAGAAACCGCAGCAATATTTGTAGATATTGTTGCGGTTTAAAACCGCAGCAATATAATTAATACCTATTGCTACCCCCTTAATTGCTGCGCGCCCTAAATCGCAGCAATATGCCACTTTTTGACCGCAGCAATAAGCATTTATTCTACTAGTGCTTTTGATATATCACTAATTATGAGTTCCATTGGATGTGACTTTTGTTGTCTCCAAGGTTTTGGTTGAAACTCTCTTATAGGAACTTGTTGTTCCTCGTGAGTTCCTTAAGTAGATGAGGAACTATGATCAGTTGTTCCTCTGTTAGCCATAGTAGACTCTGTTCCTTCATCTTGAGGAACAGGAACAACTTCCTCACCTTGAGGAACAGGATCATCATTGATGTGATTGTTTCCATCTTCTTCGTTCCTTTCCTCCTTTACTTCTTCTTTTTCATTTGAATCTGCATTTTTCTCATTAGGTCGTACCAACCCAATTTCATAGTCTTCAACCTGTATGCTTGGATTGTATTTGTCAGATTCGTCAAAGATTACATGAATACTCTCTTCGACACATATAGTTCTTTTGTTATATACTCTGTAAGCTTTACTATGCGATGAGTATCCTAAGAATATTGCTTCATCACTCCTTGCGTCAAATTTCCCAAGATTATCTTTTCCATTATTATGCACAAAACATTTGCAACCAAAAGTTCTAAAGTAAGTGATATTGGGTTTCTTTCCAAAGTAAAGTTCATAAGGAGTTTTGTTAATAATAGGTCTCATCATGGCACGGTTAATTATGTGACAAGCAGTATTAACAGCTTCAGCCCAAAAGTTCCTTGGAAGCTCACTAGCAATTAACATGGTTCTAGACATTTCCTCCAAGGTTCTATTTTTCCTTTCTACAACACCATTTTGTTGTGGTGTCCTAGGGGCAGAAAAATTATGGTCTAGGCCATTATCTCTGCTTAAGTCATCAAATTTATAATTTTCGAATTCTTTTCCATGATCAGATCTAATATGCATTATTTTATGACCACTCAAATGTTGAACTCTTTTAGCAAAGACAAGGAACTCATCATAAGTCTCATCTTTACTAGAGAGAAAGATAACCCACGTATACCTAGAATAGTCATCGACAATAACTAGAACATACCTCTTTCCACTTCGACTTTGAATTCTCATAGGTCCACATAAGTCCATATGAATTAATTCTAATGGTTTAGTGGTACTTACTATCGTTTTAGACTTGAAAGAGGATCTAACTTGCTTGCCTCGTGCACATGCATCACAAACTTGATCAATATGAAATTTTATGGATGGTAATCCCAAAACAAGATCTTTTGATCTAAGTTTATCAAGTAATGAAAAGCTAGCATGTCCTAGACGCTTGTGCCACAGAAGTGAATCATCTTCAATAACACTAAGACACGTTAAGTTGATTTTAGGAACAAGATCAAGATCCACAATATATGTGTTACCTTTTCCTTGTTCCTTCCAAGATAACCTTCTTAGTTTTAATGTTAATGATCAGGCACTTTTCATTATTAAATTTTACAATATTTCCCTTGTCACAGAATTGGGAAATACTCAACAGATTATGTTTTAGTCCTTCAACTAGAAATACATTCTCAATGGAGTGTAATGGTGACTTACCAACCTTGCCCATGGCAACTATGTTACCTTTCTTATTGTCACCAAATGTTACACTTCCACCTTCATAGGTTGTGAAGTGAGAGAAACTTAGTTTTGTCTCCTGTCATGTGCTTGGAACAACCGCTATCAAGATACCATGTGTTGTTCCCCCTCATTCCAACCTGCAAAAATCAACTAGTTGTTAGTTGTAGGAACCCCTTCTTTCGTGGGTTCCTGTTCTTGACTAGGACTTGATTTGACAACCCATTTCTTGTTACTTATCTTCACATTCTTACCAATCATCTCAGTTTTTAGTTGACATTGATTTATGTAATGACCTACGTTTCCACAGTACATACAAAATTTGTCACCAAGTAGCTCTACATATTTCTTGGTCTTGTTCATTTTCTTGTAGTTTTCAAAACCAAGACCTTCTTTTCTTTTGGTCTGTGGTTTCTCAATACACTTAGGAACAGCCATCGTTTTGCCTCTGTTCCTTGCGACAACCAGTTCCTTTTTAAGATTGCAGATTTGTTCCTTTAAAATAATTTTTTCTTTATTCAAATTTTCAATCTCAGATCTGTATCCTTTCAAAGGGGTTGATCTTATATCAAAGGAACTTAGAACAGGGACAAACTCCTTCAAGCGTGAAATTTCTAAATTGATTAGATAATTTTCATTTTTCACACTTTCATAGTATTCTTTGATTTTTAAGTTTTTGTCAAACAAGTCAAAGAATCTAGTTTCAACATCTGTTCTCATTTTCTTAAGCCATTCTATGTGTTCTTTGCAGACCTTAAGGGCTTGTTCAGTTTGTTCACGCTTTTCACGTTCATCTCTACATTCAAGAATTGCATCATAAAGAAGATCATATATTTAAGGCCTAGTTTTACAATCTAAGTCTGACTCAAGACCATGTTGACTTACCTTGACCTTTTCTTCATCTTCTTTTTCGTCGATATTTGCCATGAGGCAAAGGCTTGCTGTTTCTTCAGTTTGTTATTCCTCTTCTTCTTCCGTCTCTGAATCTCCCCAAGTAGCTATCATTGCTTTGCGTACGTTTGCCTTAGAGAAAGGTGCCTTGGATTCTTTGTTCCTTTCAGCAAAGCGTTCCTTATTCCTTTATTTCTTTGGTTTTATCAATTTTCGAAAGTGGACATTCCTTGATGAAGTGATCTGTACTACCATATTTATGACAAGCAGCTTTGTTAGAAAATTTCTTAGTTTTACCTTTGAAGTTCCCGTTCTTCATGTTCCTATACATCTTTCGAAATTTTCGAACCATGAGAGCTGCTTCTTCTTCTTCTGAGTCAGAATCATCTTCCTCATCTGCTTTGAGAGCAATGGATTTTGATTTGGAGCTTTCACCATATTCAGTATCAAGGTGAAGCTCATGAGTCATAAGTGACCCTGCCAGCTATTCTAAGCTGAACTTAGTGAAGTCTTTTGTTTCTTGTAGAGCAGTGACTTTATCCATCCATTTGTCCTTAGGAAGACTCCTAAGAGCCTTTCGAACCTGTTACTCAGATGAAATAAACTTTCCAAGAGAAGCTAACTCATTAATAATGTTAGTAAAACGAGTAAACATATCTCAAATGCTTTACTTAGTCTTCATGGAGAACAGTTCATATTGATTCATTAGTAAATCAATTTTGGATCTTTTGACTTCATTAGTTCCTTCATGGGTTACTTCTAGTAAATCACATATTTGCTTTGCGGATTTGCATCCCATAATCCTATTATGTTCATGGGGTCCAAGTCCACAATGCAACAGTTTAATAGCCATGGGATTTACTTCCATTTTTTCAAAATCAGCTTTGTCATATTCAGAGAGGGGTTTTAGAGTTACCTCATTTTTGTCATTTGTAGTTGTGACCTCGAAATCACCAACTTCAATGACTCTTCATACCTGGTAGTTTTCAGCTTTGATGAATATCTCCATGCGGTTCTTCCAGTAGTTGTAGAACTTCCCATTAAACATGAGAGACCTTTGTGTAGAGTAACCTTCCTTAAGTTTCTCGGTGATATTCATTTTTCCTTAGACCTTTTTCTCAATAGGGTTTCCTATCTGTCGTGAGTTCTAGCTCTGATACCAATTTTTATTTCCCTAGGAACACTACAAGAAGGGGGTGAATTTTATGTGTAGAAATAAATGTAACTTTTTGTGGAAATTTAAACTTAAACAAATAAACAAGCTAGAGGAACACAAGGGATTTTTACGAGGAAAAACTTCTTGGGCCCAACAAGTAGAAACAACCTCGACCACTAGGGATTTTAAACTTAACTCTTTCACTAATTAGGCCAAACAACTTTGTTACAACCTAATTCTATTCTCGAGCCACACCTTGAGTTCCTAAACTCAAGTTCTTGATCCACTGTTCCCTTAACAGCAGTTCCTCTCAACTTCACTCGAAGTTTTCTCACTCTTACTAGCTTTACTCAAAGCTTCTCTCTTACAGAACTTCACTCAAAGTCCCTTTACCCCAAAAACCAAAATACAATTGATCGAAATAAGCTTAGTGGAATTAGAGTAAGTAAGCAAAGAACAAATGGCTATTATGAGAGAATGAAGGCACTGACACTTAATTAGTTAAACTCACTTAATTACTTAGTCAGACACACTTTGGAACTTACTTAGACTTCAATATTTATAGTGACAGTAATATAGAAAGTGGGAATTAAAATCGTGTTCATGATAAGACCATTATCCCATGATGTTCCTTCCCTTAAGGAACACATCCCATGATCCCATGATCTCTTCTTGCACATGGACCTGTTTTAGTTACTGCTCCTAGTTTATAGGATTTACTTGAGCATTATCCGAAAATCAGTTTTAATTTAAAACAGATTTAATATTAAAGCTAAAATTAAATCTTTAAGAAAATATTATCTTTTAAATAACAAAACCGAATAATATTTTTCTTTATCTTTTTCGAAAAACAAAATCTTTTCCTTAAAAAGATTTTCCACAAAACATATTTTCTCTTAGAAAAACGGTTACCTATTATTTAGGCATGTTTTACTCAACTTCCATTAGTGAACCGTTATAATGCTTCGAGTCTAAGTCTAGTTCCTTTTATTCATAAGTTCTTTTAACTTATTTGTTTAGTGTCAATTCGTCTGTTCCTTACAAAGGAACAAACTATCATTCTCAAATAATACTGCCAATGTTCCTTACCAACATTACTTAACCTTTACAATGGAACTAGAAAATAAAAACGCCTTGCTTTATTCTTCTTGCTCCAATGCTTCTCCAGTATCAATTAAAAGAGACACCTTCACTTAGTCTTCAAAATCCTCACTTGATTTCCTCCTTGACTTAGTATTCTCTTTGTTCCTTTCAATGATAACTTAAAAAATCATACACTTAAATAACTTATTAGTTCACTTTAGTTTGCATCTTTGTTCTTTTGTCATCATCAAAACTAGGGTTCAACAATGTTATTGTATGATGCAACAAGTCACTAGCAAGGGTTGAGAGAGAGATGGTTCGTGAGGGAGAGAAAAAAATGGGTAGCAGCTATTGGTGTCCCTCCTTCTCTCTTTATACTTATATTAAGTGGTCATTTGATTCAATACATGGAGTACTATTTCTTCATTATGAAGTTGTATGTCTTTTAAAATTATATTTCCTAATAAAGTTATTAAGTTGTTTGGTTGTTCATAGGAAGCTAAGTTCTAGTTACCTAGTACCACTTGGTAAGTGATTGTTTTTTTTTTCTAGTGAAGATAAGTGATTATTTGGTTATTGATACATACTCTCTCTGTTTCCTAAAGATCTTCCCTCTTTTTGTTTAAGTGTGTTTCCAACAGATCTTTCCTCTTTTACTTTATTCCTTATTTGGAATTTTTTTCCCCTTTTTACCCTATCATATAGTCCACCATTACATTATTAATTCAATTTTACTCCCTTTCTCTCTTCTACTTTAACCTCTTATTATTTGTTTATTTATTTAACCCCTTTCTCTCTCCTACTTTACCCACCCCACACCCCATACAAATTGATTCTCATTGGTATCTGTAGTAACAGTACCAAGGAAGATCTTTAGGAAACGGAGGGAGTAAGAACATATAGAAAGTGGGACATTTTAACTAGTGCAAAGAATTTTTATGTCGTCCAAACAAAATCTGAAATTTGTTTTTGTTAAAAATGATGTATCCCAACGAGGATTATGTTTTGTGTATAAGATTTGGCCCAAAATATCATTTTTGGCCCTTCTAAAAACAAATTAAGCATAATTCATTACTTTTATACACAACTTACTTTATTATGTGTAAGTGGCCAACTCACGAGCCCACATTAATATAAAAAATACTTTTAAAATAAAATAAATGATGAATTGAAATCAATTAATGATAAATTTAACAAACACATGATTTCTTAAAATGATTTAAAATCATTTAAGACAAAATAAATTAAAGCACTTAAATGAATTACATTTTCGTAATTCATAATATAATTACTTCAAATTAGAGGTGGCCATGTAACACCTCGTATTTTTATACTATTTAATAATTATTTAAATTATTTTAGTTTAAAATAATTTAAAGTATTTTTTTATCAAATATATATTTTGTTTCTCATTTGAATTTGTCTTAGAAGTGGTGAAAACAAACTCCTAAGTTTGCTAGGTTAAGTTAGAATCTAAAACCTATCATATTAGTGTTATAGGGATAAATAATATTAGAAATTTGAAAAGAAATAAAGTAAAAGAAAGCAAAAAAAGAAAAAAAAACCAATAAAAAAGAACAAAAAGAACAAAATAAGAAAGGAGGAAAAAGGTTCAGTAGTTTCCACGTAGCCCCCTTTCCCTTTCCCTTTCATTCATTTTTCTTCTTCTCTATTCATCTTTTCTTATTTTCTTGATTCAAGACCCTAAACTGACAAACTTTGTTCAACTTTTATCGCAATTCAACCTTCCTTTATCTATCTTTTACAATATGTGATATTGTGGGTGTTTCAAAGATTGAAAGTTTTGGGTTTTATATTGTGCGTTTTGGGGCAGAATTCGGATCAAAAAGGCGATTTTTGGGTCTTTCTCTTGAGTAATTTCATCTCTTTATTCAAGTTAGATTCAACCTTGAATTTAATTTCAGTTTTGTTTAGTATTTTGAATTTGGGTATATAATTGGGGGAAATTTATGTTATGTAGGGTTCTTGAGTAAATCAAATTGGGGGTAATTTATGTTATGTGAAATTTGTATATTGGTTCATGTTTAAGGTTTACATGATTAAGCTAGCATAATTTTCAGATTTAATTTGCAATAGTACTAGTTTCGAAACTTATTATTTGATTCTTGTTATATTGGATTGTTTGGTTGTGGGCTAGTGTGAATTACTATCACAACTCCCTAATCACTCTTTATATGCTACTCCACATAAATCCATGAGATTAGGTACTCCATCCACTTCAATCCAACCCATTTTGTTTGACACGATCATTATCATAGCCCCATTCATAATTTCACAAAACTATGTTTAATTATTTCATATACTTGTACATTACAATATTACAGTGAGATTGCCGACTTAAAAGTTCAATAATTATATCACGTCAAAAGATTAGAATTTACAGTTGTTGTTGTAAGGTTGTTGGTAATATGATGTATGATGGAGAAAAAGGTTTTTCATGTAGTTAGTAGTATTCATAGTTTGACTTTTATTGACCATTTTGACTTTTGTTGGCCGGTTTTGACTTATGTTGACTTTTTTTATTATTATTATTAAATTTAAAGTGAGTTATTTTTTTAAGGTAGTCAAGGCTCATAAACTATGTTATGTCGTTTATGTGTAAATTATGTGAAGTATAGTCAAGTGACTTATACTATATTATATTATATTGTAGATCGCGGGTTCGTCAAACAACCTTTTTGACTTGAGATTTAGATTTATTGACTGTGATTGCTGATAAGGTAAGATTTCTTACTGTGCTTGTACAGATGAGTTCAGAAACTGTTTTATATTGTTTGAAAATTTATTTTAACAATGAGATTGTTATATGAAGTTTATACGTTGAGATTTAAATGGTTCTCGATATTTATATTGAAAGAGTTTATGAGATTATTTATAAGATTTATATTAAAAGGAGAAAGTTCCTCCATGTTACCAAGTTTAATGAAAATGTGGGGTTGCCGGTAAGCGGTATTCCTCGAGTATGGAAGTATTTTGAGTTAATAGTGTCTCAACGATTTATTTTAGTAGTTGGGAGTATATTGATCAACACTCTTGCCATTTGTCTTCCTTCTTGATACGTTATCAAGTTAGGGGTATGCATACTAGGGACTTTGGTGTTTACCTTGTCTAATGAGCCTAGCTAGCTCATTGGATTTTTATTACTTCCTACTCATAGATTACGAAAGGTTATATTTGAAAGTTTTTATAGAATAGTTCAGAATGAAGGAAAGATTGGATTTGAGGTTATTAGAAAGTTAATGTATTATATATATAATTTGTACAACTTTTAAATGAATTTTTAAGATATTCCTATATATCTTACCTGCACATTGAATAGATTGTTTTATTACAGTTAAATCTTGCTCAGCCTTTGGCTGATATTACAGTGTTTAATGTGCAGGGACTTGAAGATAGTTAGCTTCGGTTGGGTTAAGAGTGTGTGGGATCTCTTCCAATTTAATAAGACTTTAAAAAAACTTCCACTGTTATTTATTAACTATAAGATTTATATTTTTGGTTTTTAATAATTATTTAAAACTATTATTTATCGTTTTAATTAGAACCATTAGCCTTGCGATTATTATTACTAATTATCGCGGCATAGCACCTTTGGATTTTCGAGTTTATTTATATTAAGTTACTTTTAGAAGTATTGAAAATTCAAGGTTGTTACAGTTGGTATCACAGCTTTAGGTTACTAAGATTTCTTTGAGACGTTTTTAAACAAGAATAGGTAAATAAATTTATTAAAATTGAAAAGCCTTTGTGAGGAAGTGATGTGGGAAGACAAGGAATTATATTACTAAGAGCTGATGATATATACTTCTCTTTTTATGTTCTTGCTTGATTTTTTATTTTTATTTTCTTTTCCTTCTATTGTTGAGAATTATTTGGTAAGGGTGAATCATTTTTGGTTTATTTTTGTTTCTATTGTGCTTTTAAGATGATGCATAGACACGCGCTTGCCAGAAACTCAAGCTCGAATCGTATGATGCGCGAGATAGCTCAATCCACTCGAGCGTTAACTGATGCTATGGAGAAACTTCCTGAGGCTCAAGTTACTGCCCTTAATACTTCTGGTACTCCTGTTGCTGGCAATGCTAGTTCAAAAACTGCTGTGATTTCTAAAGCAATTGACCAGAAGAATCCTTCTTCGTTTGATGGTAAAGGTGACCCTACCAAGATGGAGAACTGGATTAGAGAATTTGACAAAATCTTTACCACTCTCCAAGTCCCTAATGAAATGAGGGTTGATGCTGATGCCTATTATCTAGTTGAGGATGCTGATATTTGGTGGACTCAAAACAAGTTTGATCTGACCACTAAGGTGGCTGTAGATGAGGAAGTAGACGAGCTAATTGAGGAGAGAGAGTTTGGTTGGACTAAGTTCAAGAAGGCGATTCGTGATAAGTTCTTTCAAGCCCATATGAGGAAGAGGAAAAGGATGGGGTTTAATGATCTTGTGTAGGGAGATATGTCAGTTCATGAGTTCTATGTGAAATTTCAGGATTTGGCTCGTTTTGCTAAGGGGTTAGCTCCTGATGAGCATGAGAGAACGGTGAAATTCGAGGAGAAGTTAGACCCTGATCTTCATTCTAGAATGGGAGCTGGTGAGTATACCATAGTGAAGGAGGTGTACACTCGTGCTTGCAATGCTGAGAGGATTGAGGAAAAGAGACTAGCTACAAAGAAGTTGAAATCCACTCCATTAGGTCTATTAAGGCGACATAAAAGGGTGAAACATCTGGTTCCACTGGTTACAATAAAGGTAGAGGGGGTTTCAATAAAAAAATCAAAACTTTTTGAACCGTGATTCCGGTGGTAATTACAAGGGAGCTTCTATTTAACAATATTCTAAGGACAATCAAAATTTCACTCCTTTCCATAGCCAGCCCCAAGGTCAGATTCAGAGGACTGATCGGATTTTCTATTGCAAACGTTGTAGTGAGAACCACCCTGTCAAGGATTGTGATGGTAATTTTGTGGAGTGTAATCATTGTGGGAGGAAGGGGCATCGTGCTTATGAATGTTTTAGTAATCCTAGATCGAGGAACTTCAGGCCTAAGATGAGTTCGAGGAATGGGGCACAAGCGGATAAGAGACCCCGAAATGGAAACAACAGTCGTCCTACTCTTTCTACTCCGGGGAATGTTGCGCCTAATCGCAATGGAGGGACTGCAAATGCTACTCATGCACATAGAGGCGATGTGAGGAGGAACACTAGACAGGTTCATGTGATGAACCAGACTGAGGCAAACACCAAGGGCAACATGGTCACTAGCACTTTTTCTATTCATTCGATGTCCGTTTATGTGCTATTTGATTCTGGTGCTTCTCATTCTTTTGTGTTTGAACCTCTTGTGAAAAAGTTAGGATTAGACAACTCTAAAACTTGTGATGTAGACATCTTTATTCCTTCTGGTGTGATCATAACTTGTAATAACTAGTATCCAAATGTCCCTATTATGTGTGGTAGTACTATCCTTGTAGCTAATTTGATAGCTTTTCCCTTGCATGATTTTGATGTAATTCTAGGGATGGATTGGCTTAGTAAGCACAAAGCCAAGATAGATTGTGAGAAACAAAAGGTGTACGTAGTTGGTCCTAGTGCAGTCCATGAGTTTTATAGAGGGTCTTCTATGAAAATCATTTCTGCTTTGACTCTAAAATCCTATTTGAGGAAGGCTTGTCCTATGTACTTGTGCCATGTTCACGACACTAGCAAGGAAGAGCCACGCGTTGAAGATGTTCGTATTGCCAATGAGTTTGTAGATGTTTTTCCTGATGATATTCCTAGAATGCCTCCGAGACGTGATGTTGACTTCAGTGTTGACTTGATGCTTGGAATTGGACCTATTTCTAAGCCTCCTTAGAGAATGGCTCTTGTTGAAATGAAAGAGCTTCAGGCTCAATTAGAAGAGTTGCTTGATAAGGGGTACATTCGCATTGTATTCCCATGGGGTGCACCTGTTTTATTTGTGAAAAAGAAGGATGGGAGTCTTCGTCTATGCATTTACTACAGAGAGCTCAACCATGTTACAGTGAAAAATAAGTACTCCTTGCCAACAATAGATGATTTGTTCGATCAGTTGGTGGGAGCTGGAGTTTTCTCGAAGATTGATCTGACATCTGGATACCATCAACTTCGTATTGCAGAGAATGATATTCCTAAGATGGCTTTCAAAACTCGCTATGGGCACTATGAGTTTACTGTAATACCCTTTGGGTTGACTAATGCTCCAGTAGTGTTCATGGACTTGATGAATCGAGTCTTCAGGCCATACCTGGATAAGTTTGTAATGGTTCTCATAGATGATATACTGATTTATTCAAAGGATGCTAGTGAGCACGAAGAGCATCTTCGCATTGTTCTCCAGGTCTTAAGGGAGAATAAGTTGTATGCTAAGTTCTTCAAGTGTGAATTCTGGTTGGAGAAAGTTGTTTTTCTTGGTCATATCATTTCTAGGGAGGGTGTCTCAGTTGATCCATCAAAGATCCAAGCTGTTTCAGAATGGCCTACTCCAAAGAGTGTGACTGAGATTCGCAATTTCCTTGGCTTGGCGAGTTATTATAGGAAGTTTGTGAAGGACTTCTCAAAAATAGCTCGACCGTTGACTGCATTGATGAGGAAGGATACTAGGTATTGTTGGGATTATGATTGTGAGAAGGCATTCCAGATTTTGAAGGAGCGTCTCAGCGCAGCTCCTGTGTTGACTTTAGCTCATGGTAACCTTGAGAATGAAGTGTTCACAGATGCTTCGAAGAATGGGCTTGGTTGTGTGCTTATGCAGGATAAAAAGGTTGTTGCTTACGCTTCTAGGAAACTGACGAACCATGAGTTGAATTATCCAACGCATGATCTAGAATTGGCAGCTGTTATTTTTGCACTTAAGATTTGGCGTCATTATCTGTTGGGCACATCATTCAAGATATTTTTGGACCATAAGAGTCTGAAATACATCTTCACTCAAAGAGGGCTGAACATGAGGCAGAGGAGATGGTTAGAGCTGATCAAGGATTATGATATGGAGATTCAATACCATGAGGGTAAGGCTAATGTTGTTGCAGATGCACTTAGCAGGAAATCCTCTCACTGTTTGCAGACCATGCATTTGAGGAATCGTCTTCGACAGGAGTTTTAGAATCTTGATGTAGAGATAGTGCAATGGGAGCTCAGCTTAACTCTCTTATGATTCAGCCCACTTTGTATGATGAGATCAAGAAAGCACAAGTACATGATCAATTTTTAACTAATGAGTCTGTCAATTTCACAGTGGCTAAGGATAGCGTGAGATTCAAGGGGAGATGGTGCACTCCAAATGTTCCCGAGTTGAAGGAAAAGATCTTAGGATAAGCTCACTCAGCACAGTATTCAGTTCATCCGGGAGGGGATAAAATGTACAAGGATCTCAAGCAGACTTTTTGGTGGCCTCATATGAAGACGGATGTTGCTAAGTATGCATGTCTCGAGATGCTTGACTTGTCAAAAGGTCAAGAGTGAGCATAAGAGGCCTCAGGGGATGATTCAGCCTTTAGATGTTCCTACATGGAAATGGGACTCGATCTCAATGGATTTCGTTTGTGGACTTTCGAGGACACTAAAGGGGAATAATATGATTTGGGTTATTATGGACCGTCTAACCAAGTCTACTCATTTTGTTCCCACAAAGGATACTTGGAAGCATGAACGATTGGCTACTGCTTATAGAGAGCACGTGATTAGACTTCATGGTGTTCCGAGTGATATTGTTTCGGATAGGGATCGCAAATTCTTGTCTAACTTTTGGCAGAAGTTTCAGGAAGCTTTGGGGACTAAGTTGAAGATGAGCACAACTTTTCATCCTGCTAGAGATGGTCAGACGGAGCGCACTATTCAAACATTGGAGGATATGTTGAGGGTTGTGCTTTAGAGTTTCATGGGCTCGTGGAAGGATAAACTTGATTTGATAGAGTTCTCATATAATAACAGCTATCATTCTACGATTCAGATGGCACCATTTAAAGCTTTGCATGGTAGACGTTGTCGTACTCCTTTGTGTTGGAGTGATATTGGTAAGTCGGTTGTGATTGGTCCAGAGATGATTCAGGAGACTGTTGAGCAGGTTAAGCTCATCCAGTAGAAAATGAAGGTGACGCAAGATAGACAGAAGAGCTATGGTGATAAGCATCGTCGCCATGAGGAGTTTCAGGTGGGAGAGAAGGTGTTGCTCAGAGTTTCTCCTATGAAAGGAGTTATGAGATTCGGTAATAAGGGTAAGTTGAGCCTTAGCTTCATTAGCCCGTACGAGATTGTGGAGAGAATAGGAGGGGTGGCTTATAGATTGGGTTGCCGCCAGGTGTTGATCGTGCACATAACGTGTTTCATGTTTCTCAGTTATAGAGATACATTAGTGACCCTTCGCATGTGCTACAACCAGAGTCTCTCCAATTAGATGATAACATGACTTATGAGGAGTTTCCAGTTCAGATTCTAGATCACAAAGTTCGAAATACTCGCAAATGTGAGACAAAGATCGTGAAGGTGCTGTGGTCAAACCACAACTCGGAGGAGTCTACTTGGAAAGCTGAGGATGCGATGTGTTTTAAGTATCCCCATCTCTTCCCAGGTAAATTTTTAGTTACGAGGACGTAACTCCCTTTTTAAGGGGGGTAGAATTCATAATAATTTGTTGCATGTGTGATTGAAAGTTTTCTGATAAAGTTTCGATGTGTTTCACTCCCTACGTGTTGATTCCTATAATAAAGTTCGTGAGCTGTTTTCGAAAACAAGAGTATAAGTTTGATCATTTGAGTGATACTTTAAGTTTCGGGACGAAACTTACTTTAAGGGAAGTAGACTATAACGCCTCGTAATTTTATATTGTTTAGTAATTATTTATATTATTTTACTTTAAAAATAATTTAAAATATTTTTTTATCAAATATGTATTTTGTTTCTCATTTGACTTTGTCTTAGAAGTGGTCAAAACAAACTCCTAATTTTACTAGGTTAAGTTAAAATCCAAAACCTATCATATTAGTGTTATAGGGATAAATAAAATTTGAAATTTGAAAAGAAAGAAAGTAAATCATACATATTGATTAAGAATTCAAGAGCATTCGAACAATAAGAAAGAACAAAGAAAGAGAACATAAGAGTTTGTATGAAACCGGTTCAACAAGTTGAACAACCACCACTTTCCACAACCAAATTACCACCAATCAAAGACCAAACTATAACAATAAGCTTCTAGCTTGCGTCTACTTTGTGATTCAATCACTAAATCAACGTTTAAGTGAAAGAACTAAGCAAAGATTTGATAAAGGTCTAAACTGACCCGGTAGAACACTTAGCACACAGCTGAGTATTTTGAGCATAAAAGTTTCAACTTTGATTCAAATGGTCTGATTCCAAAAGGAGTACAAAGCTAACATATTTGTTTACATTTCGTCCAAAACTCAGCTGATTTGGACAACTAGAGCTACGCCAACTAGGACAATAAAATACAAGAAACAAAAATTACAACCAGTCCAGCACACCTCCTACTAAGTAGCTAATCTACCCTATTGGAAGTTGGAAATCAGAAAAACTACCAATAGAATATTAAAATAAATTCTTTAAAATAAAAATCCCCAAAAGCTTGAGCCATTTGCAGTAGGAATGATTGATGCCCAAAAGCTTCAAAGAGAAGCATGCTGGGGGACTGGAGACGGGCAGCAGCCTTCCTTGCCATGAAGTCTTCTATTCTCATTGGATATGGCTTCTCTTGCCCATGTGAAACTCACATGGCCTTCTACACTCCTCTAAGTCTTCAATTCAGCTGGAGGTGGCATCCAAAGGCAGCAAAAACTCCTTCCTAAGCTTGCTTAGAACCGGATTACAGGAAGCTAAACTAGCTTAGCTCTTAAACATGATTAGCTTAGCTTAAACATGTAATTAGGCTAGTTAATCACTTACTAAACTTGATTACCAATACATAATGATGATTAAGGTGTCATTAGTATTATTAATCTTGCTTAAGTAGAGATTAACAAATGATTAACCTAATTAAGGTGCTTAAGTAAGGTTTTAGGACAAACCGAGCTAGTTAGGCTTAGAAATTGAACTTCCTTCACCATGTTCTCCTTATGATCATGTATAAGAAGACCTTGGTTGTGTAAGCTAGATGCTCCCGCATCATTCTCCTCAGGTTCGAAAAGGTCTTCTTGTAACTCAGATTCATCTGCAAGATATGGAGCTAAATCACCAACATTGAATGTAGCAGAGATGTTTCCATTTCATCTGGCAACTCTATCTTGTATGCATTGTTGTTGATCTTCTCTAGCACTTTGAAAGGTCCATCACTTCGTGGCATTAGCTTGTTCTTCCTCCTTGTAGGAAATCTTTCCTTCCTTAGATGTAACCACACTAGATCACCTGGCTTGTAAAGAACTTCTTTCCTGTGCTTGTTTGCTCGAACTTTGTATGCTTCATTCACCTTCTCTATTCTGGTTCGAATTTGTGATGAAGTTGCTTCATTTCTTTTGCTTTCACTTCAGCTTCTTTGCTACTATGTGCTTCAATAGGAAATGGAAGTAAATCAATAGGACTTAAAGGATTAATCCCATAATTTACCTCAATGGTGAGTGTTTAGTAGCATAAGTTGGTGATCTATTGTAAGCAAACTCAGCATGAGCTAGCTTTAGATCCCAATCCTCTTTGACTTGTTCACAAGTGTCCTTAGCAGCATAGTTAATGTCCTGTTGGTCACTTCAGTCTGGCCATCAGTTTGAGGATGAGCAGTAGTACTAAACAGCAACTTAGTACCTAAAAGCTTCCACAATTCTCAAAATAGCTAAGAAACTTTACATCTTTATCAGAAACAATATACCTTGGAACTCCATGAAGTCTAATTATTTCTTTAAAGAACAAATCAGCAACATGAATAGCATCATCAGTTTTATTACAAGGAATGAAATGAGCCATTTTAGAGAATCTATCTACTACCACCATGATTGCATCTTTTGCCTTTGAGTTCTAGGTAGAGCAACAATGAAATCCATGCTCACATCTTCCCATGGTTGAACTGGAACAGGTAAGGCGTGTAAAGTCCTTGATGAAAGAACTTTTAGCCTTCTGACATATAGAACATCGAGCTAGAAAAATGAACATCTCCTGCAAGTTTCGGCCAATAGAGTGTTCCTGCAATACATCAACAGTTTTGTTAATGCCAAAGTGTCCTGCTAGTCCTCCTCCATGAACCTCCTTGATTAGCAAATCCCTTAGTGAACACTTAGGGATGCATAGCTTGTTTCGAAAAAGAAAGCCATCTTGAATGAATAAGCTCCATGAGATCCTTCTTTGCATGCTTCTAAAATAAAGAGAAATCTGGATCATCATAATACAATATCTTTAAGATGACTAAAGCCAAGTACACGAGCCTCCATAGAGAAAGCATAGAATGCCTCCTTGATAAAGCATCTGCAACAATGTTAGAAACTCCATTTTATATTTTGAAACAAAATCAAAGGACTGAAGGAATTCCACCCATTTTGCATGTCTTGGACTGAGCTTATGTTGTCCATTTATGTACTTAAGCTTGATGGTCTGATGTAGCACAAATTGAGCTGGTCTGAGATAATGAGTCCAATGAGTCAAGGCACGAACAATAGCATAGAACTCCTTATCATAAGTGTGTAGTTGAGTCTAGATTGATTGAGCTTCTCACTGAAATAGGCTATGGGACGCCCTCCTTGTTGCAAAACAGCTCCAATCCCACGCCACTTGCATCACACTCCACTTCAAACACTTCTTGAAATCAGGTAAGGCTAGAACAGGAGCCTTACTAAGCATATCTTCAATCTCAAATGCTTCTTGTGCTGCAGGAGTCCAAATAAAGGACCCTTTCTTGATCACATCATAATGCGCCAAGATAGGTGCTAAAGTTCTTGATAAATCTCCTGTAAAAAGAAGCTAAACCATGGAAACTTCGAACCTCAGTGATAGATTTAGGAACTGGCCATGACTTGATTGCTTCCACCTTAGATTCATCCATAGAAATGCCATTAGATGACACTATGAATCCAAGAAATGTCACACTTGAAGTAAAGAACTCACACTTCTCCATCTTTGCATAAGCTTCTTTTCCCTTAGTTTAAGGAAAACCTTCTTGAGATGCACTAGATGTTCCTGTTCACTTTGACTATACACAAGAATATCATCAAAATAAACAACAACAAAGATACCAATGAAGGGCCTGAGTACCTCGTGCATAAGTCTCATGAAAGTACTAGGAGCATTTGTCAAACCAAAGGGCATCACACGCCACTCATACAAACCACTCTTAGTTTTAAAAGCTGTTTTCCATTCATCACCCTCTTTGATTCTAATATGATGATAACCACTTCTTAAATCAATCTTCGAAAATATAGTGGAACCATGTAACTCATCAAGCAAATCATCAAGTCTAGGTATTGGATACCTATACTTCACTGTTATGTTGTTAATGGCACGACAATCCACACACATCCTCATAGAACCATCCTTCTTTGGAACCAAAATGACAGGCACAGCACATGGACTAAGAGTCTCTTGCACAAATCCTTTAGCTAACAATTCACTAACTTGTTTTTGTAACTCCTTAGCTTCTTCAGGATTACATCTATAAGCTGGTTTATTAGGTAAAGGGCGCCAGGAATCAAGTCAATTTGGTGTTCAATTCCTCTACTAGGGGTAAACCACATGGAAGATCAATAGGAAAAACATCACCAAACTCCTTCACAAAGGCTTACCATTTCGTGCACTTCATTAAGATTTATCATCATTTTCATCCAATAACAACAACAAATACATAACCTTCCCCTTTTCTACAGCTTTATCAAGTTGAGGTTTAGAAAGGATTAAGGTTTTTTGTTTTGTGTTTTAGGTGTGTTGTTTTTGGTTTAAGATGATTCGGCCATGGACTAGGACTAAGCACAATTTTCTTCTTATTATGCATGAAAGTGTAAGTATTAGTCCTACCATTATGCAAGGTTTCTTTATCAGATTGCCAAGGTCTACCTAGTAATACATGACATGCATCCATAGGTAATACATCACATAAAACTTCATCCTTATAAGAATCACCAAAAGAAAAGCTAATTAAAGCTTGTTTTGTTACCTCCACACAATTGCCATCATTAAGCCAATGAAGCTTATATGGTTTTGGATGTGAGAAAGTAGCATGATTGAGCTTGTCCACCATAGAAGATGAGGCGACATTGGTGCAGCTTCCTCCATCAATGATCATCGAGCATATCTTCCCTCCAATCAAGCATTTGGTTTGAAAGATTTGATCCCTTTGAGATGGAATCAATTCAGCTTCTTTGGCATGAAGAACTCTTCTTAAAACAAGGCTTAAATGATCACCTTGAGTCACCTCTCCAACCTCCAAAGCTTCTTCACATTCGGCCTCCTCTTCAACTCCTCTTCTTTGTCCCTTCAGTTCAAGTGATTCTTCAATGTTTTTAATGTCAATTAAAGTCATTACTCTTTTTTGGACATTGAGCTTGATAATGACCATAACTATGACACTTAAAGCACTTCACATCAGATTTTTTTGAGGTTTCATCTACTACTTTCTTCCCTTTATCAACCACCTTCGAACCATCACCTTTAGGAGTATAAGGAGATGTGTATAGTGTTTTAACATTGAAACACCCTTAGATAGGTAGTTCCTTCACAAAAGGTTTCTTCTTCTTCTCCTTAATGTGTTTTTCAACTTTTAAAGCAAACTTAAAGAGTTCATCTAAGGTAGAATAAGGTTGTAACTCCACCTTCCTCCTAATGTCCTTTTCTAACCCTCCTAGAAATCGTGCCATAGCTTGCTCCTCCCTCTCTTGTACATCAAGTTTCATCATCAATTTTTCAAACTCATGAATGTAATATTCTACTCCTTTATGATCTTGAGACAATTCAGCAAGTTGATTATATAAATCAAGAGTATAAGTGGAAGGTAAAAACTTTTCTTTCATTTTCTTCTTAAGTTTTATCCAACTCTTGATTTTAGGCTTATGTTTTCTACTCCTAGCTAAAACAACATTCTCCCACCAAAGGGATGCATACCCCTTTAGCTTAGCTACAGCAACCTTGAAAGCCTTTGCATCATCATACTCTTTAAGTTCAAAGATCCTATCACACCTTGAAACCCACTCCAAATAAACATCTGGATTAAGGTTTCCATCAAACTCAGGAACTTCTAACTTTATGTCTCTAAAATCATCAACTTTTCGTGCTTTCTCCTAGTCCTTGAAGACTCAGAGACAACCTATTCATCACTCTCAAAGCTACCCTTCATCCTCCACATTTTCTCTCCTTAAAGGTCCTCTAAATTCTTCTCTCACAACTGTCATCAAATTAGCCATTTGTTCACTCAAAGTGGCTATTTGATTCTCCACTCCTACCAACCTAGCTTCACTCAAGTTCATGCCCCTTCTAAACTGATTTTCTTCACCTCCACTCATGATTGATTCAACCTCAATGAAAGTTAGGCTAGAAAGAAGAAAAGAAGTGTGTTTGGCTTAGAAATAGGTTCGGTTTTGGGGGGATTGTGTTTGGGTTTTGTATGTGTGTTTAATGTGTTTATGGGATGAATTAGAATGCTCTTAATCAACCTACAGCTCTGATACCAAATGATACATATTGATTAAGAATTCAAGAGCATTCGAACAATAAGAAAGAACAAATAAAGAGAACATAAGAGTTTGTATCAAACCGGTTCAACAAGTTGAACAACCACCACTTTCCACAACCAAATTACCACCAATCAAAGACCAAACTATAACAATAAGCTTCTAGCTTGAGTCTACTTTGTGATTCAATCACTAAATCAACGTTTAAGTGAAAGAACTAAGCAAAGATTTGATAAAGGTCTAAACTGACCGGTAGAACACTTAGCACACAGTTGAGTATTTTGAGCATAAAAGTTTCAACTTTGATTCAAATGGTCTGATTCCAAAAGGAGTACAAAGCTAACATATTTGTTTACATTGTGTCCAAAAATCATCTGATTTGGACAACTAGAGCTACGCCAACTAGGACAATAAAATACAAGAAACAAAAATTACAACCAGTCCAGCACACCTCCTACTAAGTAGCTAATCTACCCTATTGGAAGTTGAAATCAGAAAAACTACCAAAGAATATTAAAATAAATTCTTTAAAATAAAAATCCCCAAAAGCTTGAGCCATTTGCAGTAGGAATGATTGATGCCCAAAAGCTTCAAAGAGAAGCATGCTGGGACGCTGGAGAGCTGGGCAGCAGCCTTCCTTGCTATGAAGTCTTCTATTCTCATTGGATATGGCTTCTCTTGCCCATGTGAAACTCACATGGCCTTCTACACTCCTCTAAGTCTTCAATTCAGCTGGAGGTGGCATCCAAAGGCAGCAAAAACTCCTTCCTAAGCTTGCTTAGAACCGGATTACAAGAAGCTAAACTAGCTTAGCTCTTAAACATGATTAGCTTAGCTTAAACATGTAATTAGGCTAGTTAATCACTTACTAAACTTGATTACCAATACATAATGATGATTAAGGTGTCATTAGTATTAGTTAATCTTGCTTAAGTAGAGATTAACAAATGATTAACCTAATTAAGGTGCTTAAGTAAGGTTTTAGGACAAACCGAGCTAGTTAGGCTTAGAAATTGAACTTCCTTCACCATGTTCTCCTTATGATCATGTAGAAGAAGACCTTGGTTGTGTAAGCTAGATGCTCCTGCATCAGTAAAAGAAAGCAAAAAAGAAAGAAAACAAAACAAAAAAAGAACAAAAAAGAAAGGAGGAAAAAGGGTCAGTAGTTTCCCCGTAGCCCCCTTCCCCTTTCATTCATTCTTTCTTCTTCTCTATTCATCTTTTCTTATTTTCTTGATTCAACACCCTAAATTGACAAACTTTATTCAACTTTTATCACAATTCAACCCTCCTTCATCTATCTTTCACAATATGTGATATTGTGGGTGTTTCAAAGATTGAAAGTTTTGGGGTTTTATATTGCGCGTTTTGGGGCAAAATTCGGATCAAAAAGGCGATTTTTGGGTCTTTCTCTTGAGTAATTTCATCTCTTTACTCAAGTTAGATTCAACCTTGAATTTAATTTCAGTTTTGTTTAGTATTTTGAATTTGGGTATATTGTTAAATTAGGGTTCTTGAGTAAATTAAATTGGGGGAAATTTATGTTATGTGAAATTTGTATAATTGGCTCATGTTTAAGGTTTAGCATGATTAAGCTAGCATAATTTTCAGATTTAATTTGCAATAGTACTAGTTTCGAAACTTATTATTTGATTCTTGTTATATTGGATTGTTTGGTTGTGGGCTAGTGTGAATTATTATCACAGCTCCCTAATCACTCTCATTATGCTATTCGACATAAATCCATGAGATTAGTTACTCCATCCACTTCAATCCAACACGTTTTGTTTGACACAATCATTATCATAACCCCATTCATAATCTCACAAAACTATGTTTAATTATTTCATATACTTGTACATTACAATATTACAGTGAGATTGCCAACTTAAAAGTTCAATAACTATATCACGTCAAAAGATTAGAATTTGCAGTTGTTGTTGTATGGTTGTTGGTAATATGATGTAAGATGGAGAAAAAGGTTTTTCATGTAGTTAGTAATATTCATAGTTTGACTTTTATTGACCAAGTCTGACCATTTTGACTTTTGTTGGCCGTTTTTGACTTATATTAACTTTGTTGTATTCTTTTTGGATTAAATTTAAAGTGAGTTATTTTTTTAAGGTAGTCAAGGCTCATTAACTAGGTTATGTCGTTTATGTGTAAATTATGTAAAGTATAGTCAAGTGACTTATATTATATTATATTATATTGTAGATCGTGGGTTCATGGAAGAACCTTTTTGACTTGAGATTTAGATTCATTGATTGTGGTTGCTCATAAGGTAAGATTTCTTACTGTGCTTGTACAGATGGTTCTCGATATTTATATTGAAAGAGTATGAGATTATTTATAAGATTTATATTAAAAGAAGGAAGTTCCTCAATGTTACCAAGTTTAATGAAAATGTGGGGTTGCCGGTAAGCGGTATTCCTCGAGTGTGGAAGTATGTTGAGTTAACAGTGTCTCAACGATTTATTTTAGTAATTGGGAGTATATTGATCAATACTCTTGTCATTTGTCTTCCTTCTTTGTACGTTATCAAGTTAGGGGTATGCATACTAGGGACTTTGGTGTTTACCTTGTCTAGTGAGCCTAGCTAGCTCATTGGATTTTAATTACTTCCTACTCACATATTACGAAATGTTATATTCGAAAGTTTTATAGAATAGTTCAGAAAGAAAGAAAGATTGGATTTGAGGTTATTAGAAAGTTAATGTATTATACATATAATCTGTACAACTTTTAAGTGAATTTGTAAGATATTCCTATATAGCTTACCTGCACATTGAATAGTTTTATTTTATTACAGTATTTAGATCTTGCTTAGCCTTTGGCTGATTACAGTGTATAATGTGCAGTGACTTGATGATAGTTAGCTCCGGTTGGGTTAAAGAGAACGTTGGATCTCTTCCAGTTTAATAAGACTTTAAAAGGACTTCCGCTGTTATTTATTTGACTATAAGATTTATATTCTGGTTTTTGATAATTATTTAAAACTTATTGTTTATCGTTTTAATTAGAACCATTAGCCTTGCTTGCGGTTATTATTACTAATAATCGCGGCGTAAAAGTTTATTTATATTAAGTTGTTTTTAGAAGTATTGGAAATTCAGGGTTGTTACAGGGCGGACCCAACCGGGCACAACCCTGGACCGAACTGGAGATGGAACCGCCCAGATCGGACCACCAAATCAGCGGTTCAAAACCGACCCAGGACCATATAATGGATAAGGTTGGCGTGGGTCGAGTGTTGGTGGTGGTGGACCGGACCGGACCACCCTTAAACCGGACTGTGGAACGGATGAGAACTGTTGGTTGGCCCGCCCACAAACCTGAACCTTAACCGTGGGTTGGGACCGTTACAAATCCGACCTTAATCCGCCATCTCCATGCCTTCGTCGGTTCTTGCTGTGCATAAAGCAAAAGATTTTCGGAAAAAATGAAGGTTAACAATCTGGCCATATTGGAACAGTGCGTGGAATGGGGTGAAAAGGAGAGGAGAGGATTAAAAGGGAGAAGAAAAAAGAAAAAATGGGTGGAAAGCTGCAACCACCATTCGACAAACATACTGGAAATTGGAATACAGGAATAGTGAATTATAAAGAAAGAGAGAGAAAAAAGTTGAGAAAATGGAATTGGAAGGAGTGAATTAGTGATGAGCTGTGTTACATGTGGCCCACATGGGCAACTATTCTTTTTAAAAAAAAGAGAGAATTCATATATGACAGTTCAGTTTCCTATTTGTTACTGTTGGAAATGGCCAGTGAATGAATTTGCCGAATGCAAGCTTTTGCTATGTAGCTCTACTATTCATTGCAGGTAACTCCTCAATTATCATCCGCTTTTGCTATTTTATCTTGTAGGTTGCAGCTTTTGCTCCTCAATTGTAACGCCGAACGGATGAATTATCGTCCGCTCACGCCAATTCATCAATTATCAACTATTTCCCAACATACTTCATGATTTTCCCACCCCAATTGAAATTCAAAATTAAAATTTTCCCCCAAAAAAATCCTGTAAATACCTCCTTCGGCCATTTTCATTCTTCACAATTCTCAGCATCTCAATTTCATACTCTCAAATTCTTTCAATCTCGCATACTGAAATTTCTCTTTCTACTTCTTTGAGTACTACTTAAACATCCTACTTTCCAACTTTATTTATTGTAAAAAAAAATAAAAAATCTTGTTTGACTTTTTGTTGTCTACTTAGCTAAGTTTTAGTTCTTTAAGCTATTGTTTTACTATTTTTTTTACTTTATTAGTTCTAGCAATATCACATTACTTTAATACTTTAGTTTCTATCTCCAAAAACAAATGTCTAAATTTTTCAAAAATATAAGTGGAAGAGGTAAGAGCGGTGGTTCAACTAGCCGAAGGGGTGGTTCTTCTAATTCACCGTCCATCGACAATAGCGATCTCATCCATGATTTAGAACATGAGCTGTTAGATGATAATGAAGTTTTTGTGCAGCCACCCAACCGATAACCATCGGCTTCAAACATGCAACAACCGGGATAGTGTTCAATAATTAGCAAATCAACTATCACTTAGCTATTTATTTATGATTATTTTAAAAGTCAATGTAGATAATTAAGTCAATGTAGATAATTAATCATGATTATGATACATTAATATAATATTTTAGCAATAATAATTATGTAATGGTAATTATGTTAACTGATATTGATTAGGCTAATTAATCATGATTATGTTACATAAAAATGATTTAATCAATAACAATTATGTAAAAAAATATGACTTAGCTAATTAATGGTAGTTATGTTATTCAATAATGATTAAGATAATTATTCATGATTATGTTACATAAAAATGATTTAAGCAATAACAATTATGTAAATCAAATAACACTTAGCTAGTTAATCGTGATTATGTTAATCTTAAATAATTAAGATACTTAATCATGATTATTTAAAATTAATAATGTTTTAGCAATAATGATTATGTATAATAACTACGTAAATAAACTATCACTTAGCTAGTTAATTGTGATTATTAATCAAAAAAAATTGAGATAGTTAATCGTGATTTTGTTTTTTAATTAATAATGTTTTTGCAATAATAAGTATTCATAATAAGAACGTAAATAAACTAGCACTTAGCTAATTAATTTTTATTATGTTAATCGACAATGAGTAAATATATGTTAACTTAAATATCGTAGATGAAGCCGGTGAAACTGAGGTGGGCAACGACAATGACAGAGCTGGTGGCTCACAACCTCAAGGAACCAAAAAAGTGTCATGGGTGTGGCCATTCTTTGGAAAAGTTGCTACCAACGAACCGAGACAATGGAAGTGCATTTGTTAACTTTGCAAGAATGCAGGCGTCAACCCACCACCGACTTACAACTAGAGGAATGGTGGTGGAACGGGGACCTTAGGTCGTCATTTGACCAACACATGACCTTACGACAGAGAATGTTAGCAGCGGTGGGGTCCGAAACATCCAGACACAACTCCATGGGTATGCTGGTGAGATGCCCGGCGCAGGTATGTCTTTCTCCTACAATAGAGATCGTATGATTTATGAATTTGCTAAATATGTTATCACTGATGAATTGTCGTTCAACCATGGTAAAAGTGATGCTGAATATTTCAATAGAACTGCTTTGCAACCAGCATTTAGGAAAGTCCCTAGGAACACACTTAAGTGTCGCACACAAACTGCATTTCATCTCTATAGAAGTCATATGATGGAGATGTTTCGTACCCTCAACGGTCGCATTAGCCTGACAACGGACACATGGAACTCATGTTTTAGTGAGCCCTTTATGTGTGTACGTTAGTGCCCATTGGATCGATGATGAGTGGTTTTTGCAGAAACGTATTATTGCTTTTGAGCTTATGGAAGAGAGTCATAGTGGGTACAACATAAAAGCCAGTTTAATGGAGTGTTGTAAGAAATACCATTTGCTTGAGAAAGTGTTTTCATTATCTATTGATAATGCAACGGCCAACACTAAGGCCATTGATTTCTTGAAGCAAGAAAGTACATTTAAGCTTATATTAGATGGTCAATTCTTACATGTTAAATGTTGTGCTCATATACTCAACCTGTCTGTTCAAGAAGGTATAGCTTGTTTACAACCTTTATTAGAGCCCATTAGAAATATCGTTAGGGTCCTAAGAAAAAGCCATGTTAAGAGTAGGTACAGGCATTATGTAAAGAATTCGGCTTGCCGAAGAAGGTCTGGTCTCTTGATACTCTAACACGATGGAACTCTACTTATAAACTACTGAATGATGCAATCAGGTATCATGAGGTTATGATTCCTTTATATAATAAAGTTGTTTCGAAAGAAGATATGTTAATTACTGATTATCATTGGACAGTGACAATGCTTATTCGGGATGTTCTTAAATCTTTTCACAATGTAACTAACACATTTTCTTTGGTTTACGAACCCAACATTCATTTGTTAATTCTAGAATGCATTAAGGGGGTACATGCCATAAATGAGAAATTGGATGTGAGTGAAATCAAAGTTGTGCTTGATCGCATAAAGGTAAAGTGGTTTGCATATTTTAGTGAATTTTCCTAGATTTACGGTGTTGTCCGTATACTTGATCCGACGCTTAAACTTGATGGCCTATCAAACTTGCTAAATTTCTATTATCAATGTTAGGTGTTTCTTATGATGTTGGCAGTTATGTTTTGAAGTGTAGACATCTTTTGGAGTAACTTCATGATCAATATGTCTCTATTTATGACCTCGATTTTGTTCCGACTTCCGGATATGCAAATACTGTTCGCTTTGATTATTTAATTACTAACATATTGAAGAAACAAAAAACTAGTGTTTTCGGATCCGCTTGCGCAGGGGTAGACGAATATTTGTCCTATCAATTTGAAATAGGTGCATATTTCCACATTCTTAAATAGTGGAAACTTAAGGATAATCAATTCTCCATTTTGGCTAGAATTGTAAGCGACGTACTTGAAATTCCAGCATCAACTATTGCTTCGAAATATGCTTTTAGTGCAGGTAGAAGAGTGCTGGATGAAAAAAGATCTCGTCTATCTCCACAAAGCATCGAGATTTGCGTTTGCAAGAAAGATTGGGATCAAGCCGAAAAAAGAATGCAAGGATTATGGGAAGATGAAGCAAAAGAAGATGATCGTTGGATGCTAATGAACACCAAATCATCTAGTTCATCCAATGCAGGGGAACATACAGACGGGGGACAATAGACAACTGTCAACTATCAACCACGACTTCAAATAAAATAAGGTACTTAGAGAACTACGTGGGCTTTGATTCCTTCAGGATACGTATGCAACTTACTCCTTGAAAATTTCAATATAATTGCCAAATTCTATTGTAATTTCAAATGGAAGTCCAAGCCCCTCTTCCCATCAAAGGGGAGGGGGGGTTCCAATAATTTATTAATTTGATTGTAAGAATTACATACAAAATTTGGTTGTTCTTGTAAATCATATATTATAAATTCTTATTTTTGTAAGCATTTAAATTTATATTGTAATTTCTTATTGTAAATAAATTAGATACTATAAATTCTTATTGTACTGAAATTATCATATTTGTAAATTCTTATTTATTGCATATTTATATTTGGATATTGTAATATAAGTTCTTATTATGAAGCAAATATTTATTAGAAAATCTTATCTATCGTCTTAGGTCGTACTTCGACATTGTAAATTTTATTGTAATGCAATATTTGTTATACATTCTTATTCCAAAATTATATATTCTTATTTATCGTCAATAGTTGGTTTTCCTCGTTCTTTATTATTTAATTATGCTCAAAATTTATAGTTCCTTGGGAGCCATATGTGTCTCCCCATTTAATGGCTTGTGGACCCTTGTTAATGGCTTGTGGGCCCTTGTTAATGACATTAGGTCCGTTAGAAATGGAAGAAGCCCTGAACCGATGGGCCAACCCTGAACCAACCCGCCCAGGACCGTCATTCGACCCGTCCTGAACTGGTGGGCCAGCCCTGAACCGAACCGCCCTTCGACCCGTCCTGAACTGCTGGTACCCCGGTCCCGGTTTCACAGTTGGTGGCCATGACCCTGAATCGGACCGGACTAGTCACCTAACCGGTCTAGTTCAGGTTCCTCTCCCACTTAACCGGCACGGCCTTCAACCCAGCCCTGAACCGGCCCATCCCGGACTGTGGCCACGTCTACTTCAAATAATAATATTATTATTAAAATACAAGGTATAAAAATACAGAGTATTACAATGCTCCTTTTTGAAATTGGCCAAGCCAAATCAAGTTACGAATGACACCGTACCATCTTTGTGCATTTCTAACTTGTACTTCTTCTATTTCCTTTTACTGGCAACAATTTGATTTTACCACTATTCGCCAACTCTAATTAGTCTATTTTTCGTGATTTATAGGAAAGGAAAAACATATTCATGTGCGATTTTGTTGGATTCGTTTCAATGTATATATTCTGAATATCTACTTTTCATAATTTATAATTATCGTAATTAAAGATATTAATGGTTAAAATTATGCATTAGCAAACGTAAAAGTCAAACAATTGCAAGTAAAAAGAAATAGAAAAAGTATTAATTACAAGTCATATATTTACAATCTATTAGGATAATCTATCAATAATAACATTGAAAGTTATTGGATCAGCTTACCATATTTTCAAAGTTACAAGTTCATCAACCTTGACTGTGTTGCAAATGACAATGATTTAACAAAGGAGTTCATTTCAATCATTTGCATAATCTGTATCTGACGAGGTTTTTGTTTTGAGGGGATATGATGAGGTTTTTTTTTTTTTTAGGGGATATGATGAGGTTTTTAGATTGGAACAACTTCCATTTGTTTTCAATAGTACTGGTTATACTTTCCTTTTTGTGATGAAAGTTTGAGAACCACTTTGAGAAAACAAAAATGCAATTGAATTTTTATCATACTTTTTTCATTCTAAAATAAATTAAACACTTAATATTTTAGGTCATTTTAAAATTAAATATTACTCTATTTGATATTCACTTCTCTTTATCTCTCGTCACATGTGTCTCTCTTTTTCATTCTCCTTATCTATTTTATCTACTAAATTCATGTGCCAAGACCATACATTCCATTCATGTGGTTTTCTACGTTATATCCTTGTGTTTCTTCAGTTTTTACGTTAACATATAAATAACGATAGGGGTATTGAGCATTAAAAATTTTAAGTTTAAGGGTATAGTATAGAATTTTTAAAAAGGTTGGGATACAACGTAGAAATCGAAAAAGTACAAGAGTATAACGTAGAAAAACCCTTTTATTTAAAATAGATTGGAGGAAGTATAAGACTTAGATATATATTAACACGTATCTTTAAAAACAATCATACATTTGTATTCTCGTTTACCATAATATATATTAAAAAAATGAATGGTAAATTTACATATTTAAGATTTTGCAAAAAAACAAGTGCAACCATCTCTATTATATATGACAACGGGGTTGGACACAAAACAATAGAGAAAGGAAAAAACTAAAAAAAGAATATGACTACCTAATTAATTGAAATATATAAATATAAAAAAGATACAATAAAAATAAAACAGTGAAATTTTTTCCTTCCGACTAAATTTTTATAACCATTCTTATATAACCATTTTGTTAAATATTGTTATTATGTTGGTCTGATTTATTATACTAATTACTCTTATTATTATTATTTATTTTATATCATTATTATTAAGTATTATTATTATTATTATTTTTATATATTGTTTTGTTTATTATAAGGGTCTGTTCTCCCCAGCTTATTTTCAGTTCAATTTAGTTCAGTTCAATTTAATTCAGTTCAATTCAGTTTAGTTCAATTCAATTCAATTTAGTTCAATTCAGTTCAGTTCAGATCAGTTCAACTCTGGACAATACCATTAATCTCACATATCACTATTCATTTCAGTTCAGTTCAATTCAAATCAGTTCAATTCAGTTCAATTCAATTCAGTTTAGCTGTTTTATGCCAAAGAGAACATGCCCTTACTCATTATTATTAGGAGGAACATGGTTTAGGTCAAAAGCACAAATAAACCCACGTTTGTTATCCCATAAACCAATCAAATCGCATCAAAACTGTTTATGATGCAAATTTTGCACGGTCCGACCCAATCATTATTTTTATTACTAACTATTAAATCTAATTATTAAAATAGTAATATTAATTTACTTCTTAAATATTATTGTTATTATATAATCATCATCAAGTATTAATATACTAACACAAATAATATAAATAATGATTATTAATTATCATTAATTATTATTATTATTATTAATTTATGATTATTAATATTATCTATTTATAACTACACTTTAAAATATCAAAAATATTATTATTATTATTATTATTCATTATTAGCACTTATCATTATAATTATTATTTAATATTCATATTATTATTATTTAAATATTATTTATATATTTATTATATTCAATTTAATTCAATTGAATTTCAATCCAGTTCAATTCAACTATTTTATGTCGAATAAAACATGCCCTTAGTTTAATATTCTACATCTTTTCACACGCATCTATATAATACTATAAAGCAATAAGGATTTGCTTATGTGTCAAGAGCAAATTGAATTGCTGATGTGTCAATCCTTTGTAATATCTTTTACAATTTTTTGCCACGTGTATTTGTCTTTAAATATTTCTGTTATACATTACTTTTTTTTAAGCATATAATTGGAAAGCTATTTAAGAAAGTTCTCTGTTATGGAATGTAAATCAACTTAATTTTTTGGAATCGATTGCTATTAATTAGTAATTACTTATGCATCATAAAACTGCCCAAAAAAAATATATCTCCTAAATTTGATATTTTAGGCACTAATTTAAAAAAATTGTATCCCCTAAATACGGTATTTAAGAAACTAAATAAAAATTCATATCCCCTAAATTCGGTATTTTAGTTACTAATCATATATTTTGGCACTAATTAAGAAATAAATTTATAGCAATAAGCTGATATTTTAGGTACTATTTAAGGTATTACAACTATTTAAATGAACATGTTGTACTCTCTTCTTAAACCCAAAAAAAAAAGTCTTAACAGATTATAATATTAACCTTAAAGTTTACCAAGGGACGTATTAATCATACAACAAGTTGTATCATAGGTTTTTTTTTTAAAAAAATGTTCAAATTATATCCATACCATATTATAAGTTCATTGCAAACTATAAAATCGTGGACTGTCATATTACAAAGACTACGATGTATCCCATAAAGCGATGATAATTATTAGTGAGTTACAATGTGATTAGCAATACAAAACACGATCCACAATAAAATCTATAATAATTATTGATATTAGCACCTCATGTATAACACAAAAAATAAACATCTTATGTATTAACACTTAGCTTGCATATATAAAAGAATAAACATCTTATGTACTAACACTTAGCTTGCACAAAAGTATAAACATCTTATGTACTAATAGTTGCACAAAAGTCTAAACATCTTATGTATTAACACCTAATATTAAACTATCAACTAAAAATTAGATTAGTCAATATATAAATAGATAAGGAAAGATAACAAAGTCTCAACAAAAGTTAACTTTTACTTGGCTCACGAGGTTTGTAACATTTAAAGGAGGGTAACCGAATTGTAACAACAAGCATGAGATCATGTCTTAAAGTTTAGTATAATAGCAATGGGACCCCCTTTCATTGTACAAAATATCACAACGTAATATTTAAAATCCACTAGGAATATGCTATCTTAAGTGGTAAACGTATGACATCTCTATGTAAGGTTAAAGATTAAAATTACATATAGAACTTATGTGAATTTATTGTCCTTAATTTTAGTGTAGTTATGTCTTTGTGAAGTTTATAACTCATATAGTATATTTGTTCAGTTTATTCACAACAACCAAATCACAACTAAAAAAAATAATATTACCATACATATGAGATTTGAGAGCTCATAATTTCTAGGTGTTCATCTCATAGAAAAGATAAAATGTCATATAATATATTTTTACATATAAATTGATTTTTATTTCTATATATTACCGTTCATTTGGAACAAGTATTACTGACCTGAGTTAGTGAGCTAATCATAAACTCACAATAAAAATGAAAAAAGGGTGAATTGTGCATGTAAAATAATTGACAATACAATTTATTCTATATTTTACTTTCCAAAATAAAAAAAAATGGATCAAATAGTATGAAACTTACAAGCTTTAAATTCTAAGAGAGGTGCATAGAATCTTATTTCTATCTAGAAGCTGAATATATAATCTTAACAAAATCAAAGTTTGCTAATAAAGTTCCAAACTGTAACAAACCCTTATTTAGAACTCTCAGTCTTCACTGCCATAAAAATTCTGTTTTTTTCCATCTCAATTTGAACATCTAGAAAGTGAATCATCATCTTCATATAAAAAACTTATGTAGATAACATCTGAATCTCAAACATCCAACGTTAATGGATAAAAACACAATCAAATTGATTTTTTCTCCATTTTCGAAAATATCAAGTGTGTTCGATGAGTCTGTGGTCAAACTTTTTGGATAACTTTTTTCAAATAAATCTGGTATTGAATGGGAACTTTTTTCTTTAATAACATAAGATTCAATTGATTGAATGTAGCAATTTTTCGAATAAATCTCCATTTTATGATATTGCCCAAATTCAGGAGAAAGGTTCAATTAAATATAACAATTTTAGCTATGTTTTAAATCTTCATTTTTGGTTTGTAATTTGCATGGGTTCAGTTAGCCATATCAAGAGTTACCAGTATTAGGGTTTGAAATTTTATTTGTGATAGATCACGAGATCTCAAGACAACAAAAGAGTGGGGGTGAGAAGGACTGTGGAAAGTAGGGACGACTGAAAGTGGGAAAAGAAGTGGTTGCATGATTGAATCCCAATAATGGAGCGAAGTGTGATTTTATTTGATCCTCAATGTGAAGCAATGAGTAGAGCAGAGACTTTTTTAGTTAACGTCACAAGATAATATTAACTACTTCATTCATTGAATGCAGGGTTATAAGTCAGTTTTAAAATATTCATAATAAACGATATGATTATAAAAAGTTTAAATCACGATCTAATATTCATCCCATGATTTTGGGAGAAAATAAACATCATAAAATCATAAAATTTATTAATAAAAAAAATTCCGTGCATTTTGCACGGGTCAAAACCTAGTTGTATATAAGGCTAGTTTTACAAGATAGAAGAATAAATTCAAAAAGTATCACAAGTGATTTTTTCCCTTATCTCAAATACCCAAGAAGGAAAATTATCTATGGAACTTAATTCCACTAATAGAAGTCCACAATTTGAAACTCTTTTTGGAGGGTGTCAGCATAACGGATAAGTGAATAAGTTTTAAGCAACACCACTTCAAACTAATTTAGAATAAAAAAATGGGTCACCTTCATATGATAATAAAATAATTATCATGCGATCCTCTCTTACAAAAAAATAATATATTGGCCCCTAATAATAAATAAGTAGTGGATGGAGTAAAACCTTAGAAAATGGACAAAAATCAAAACTCAAAAGAGATAATACCAAAAAACTTAAATATATATAAAAGGAAAAAAATAAAAACAGATACGTTAAATTAATTTGTCTTTTTCTTCTTCTCCCATTCTAATCCTTATATCATTCATCACTCACTACTCTCCATTTTCTCTCTCCTCTTTCCTTGTCATTCTTCCATCGCTTCACATTTCCGATTCTCGTTCATCAGGTAGACTAAAAAAAAAGAGAAAATAAAAATAAAAATAAGGGATCTTTGTGTTTCTCTCTCCTATGTTCTGTCTGTTCAATTGAATCGGTGGTTGGTGAAATTGGGGGTTTTTGAAATCAAATAATCTGCAACACGAAAGAATCGATATTCAATCGTTTTGACTTCGATCTTTAATCGTCATTTTAGGGTTTTGTTTTTCTCTAATCGTTGCGCATTTTGTTTTTCTTTTTTTTATAATCGGGTTTGGATAATCCGATCTTGGCGTCGTCTCGATTTTGAGCCGATTTTGATTTTGGGTTGAAGGATAATCGGAAAGATAATTTTGGGGTTTTATAGGATTTTCAATTAGGGTTTGAGTTTGGTGTTTTTTTTTGTTGAGGGATTTTTGGGTTCGATTTAGGGTTTATCTGGGAGAAAGATAAATAATAAGATGTTAGGAGCTGGTATGCAGTTTAATCGGAGTCGTAGTGATGATCGGTTCTACATTCCGGCAAAAGGCCGAAGAAATCATCATCAAAATCAGAAGAACCCACAACTTGAAAGAACTCAAAGTGATATTGTTAATGGAGGATTAGGTCGAGGAAACAAATGTAGAGAAAAACCTGTAATTTCGAGGGTTAGGGAGCCAGAAAACCGGACCGAGGATGCCATAAATCCGGCGGCCTCACCGGCTTTTGAACAGGTGGAGTCGTCTTTGAGTAATGTAGAACGTTTTCTTGAGGCAATTACTCCTTCTGTTCATGCTCAGTATCTATCCAAGGTAGTTGCATTGATTTTTTTTTTCTTCTGTTTATGGATCATTTTTTTTATGTTTTATGAATTTACTGTTATATGGAAATTGTGGGTTTTGCAGACTACAATGAGAGGGTGGAGGACTTGTGATGTGGAGTTTCAACCCTACTTCATGCTGAGTGATTTATGGGAGTCTTTTAAAGAGTGGAGTGCTTATGGTGTAGGAGTCCCTTTGGTATTGAATGGCAGTGATTCTGTTGTTCAATATTATGTACCTTACTTGTCTGGCATTCAAATTTACGTCGACCCATCGAAATCTCCTGTTAAGTCAAGGTATCACAATCTCATTATGCATTTATATTTATGTTGATCATGTTAATTGTATTGCTTGAGTGTAGCTATATGAAGCGCGTTTGACATGCTCGATTTATGCATGGTGCATTTTCTGGTACTTTATAATATGTTAAATTGTCCTGGTAATTTGTTTGTTGTCATGCTCCTTTTGAATTGACATAGACTTATCATTATATTTTGTTCTTTGTCATCTGATAATGTCAGATATTAAGTTGTCAGGACAATCTTCTTCGTGATGATACATAAATGTTCAAATGTTAAGTTGCTTAATTGGGGCTCATGTGAGGAACTGGTAGGATACTAGGGTAACGGATTGTGTCTTTCTTGATTGCTCTATGATTGCGTGAGTTTTGACTTCTGATTCTTGAGGGCTAGCTTGCACTCTTTCCCTTGGATTGCATGGATGTCTTTGTCTTGATAGTATTGTTGAAGTTTGTATGATTCCTGCCACCGACTGGTTTCAATTTCATGGGTGATGGTTCAGCGGTTGGAGCAGTAAATTTCTGTGCCTCTGTGGTACAACTTGTATGTTTACGTAGATTTCTGTGAGTAACTTGTGTCATGGGAAGAAATGTTGTATATTTAACATGTTAATATAGGAAATGTCGAACAACTGACAAGATATTGTGGCAAGGACATTGGTTTGTGTGCGTCCCTAGTAGCTTTAATTTTCAAATGTGTTTCTTTTTCCACTAACCATTTATGGGAATAACTTTTTTTATGGGAACTTTTGGATAATTTGTTTTGCCCTTTTTGTTTCTATTTACGAGTCTATGCATGGAGATTGTATAGTATACTTCCAACTTTTGGTAACTATCTTATTCGATATATGAAGTAAATAAGTAAAGATGATGAAGTTTCACTGGTTTTTGAAGTGAGCTATCTAAAAGTAAACATGTGATGAAATTTGATTTGGCTCATAAGCGTGATATATTAAGTTAACATGTACATTTGATTATAGATCATTTACTTCAAGTTGTTTTCCTTTTCCGCGTACACGTGTGTATGGGTGTTGGGAATTTTGTCAGATTGTATTGAATGAGAGATACCCCTCATTAAAGTTCCCATTTTATTTGTTTATATGGTAAAACAATTTGCTTACGTGACCTTCACGGAGAAGGAGAGACAAATATAGAAGTTGACTCCTTTTATTATTACAAATATCACTTTTGGCGGCTTAATTAATGAATGCCGAACATATGTTTGTTCTTTGAGTTCTTTGTAAGACACATAGCTGTGTGTCCTTATGGGATGCTGCAATGGCAAATGCTAGTGATTTTGCTTGTTTTAAGGTTAGGGTTGATGGAATTAATAATACTGTTTTGAAGATTTTCCATTATTCTTTTGATGCAAGATACTAATGTGCTGATCTTCTAAACCTAATGTGAAAACTTCTTTCCGAATAATGCTTTGATGATGAGACGACCATACTTTTGAGGGTAGCTGGCCATAACACAATTTCATATTTTTGGCTTGACTTGCTGTTTTTCATTGTTAATGAATGAAAGTCAAAGAGTCCAATGCCGCTGCTAGGAAATTGAAACATGTAACTTATTTGATTTTAGTGATTTATCTTATGAAGAGATTTTCTGTGTTTGGACTTTGGAGTTGTTTTGAGATAGATATTTCAAAATGTTACTACTTGCAAAATATATGTCTCCTTGAAGTTTTTGCGTTGACTGTGAATATGTCAGTTGCTTTTGTAACTGTCTTAAATGAATCAAAAAGTTAGTCTATGTTGTATACTAGAATAAGAAATTATGGTTATTTATTCTACATTAATACATAGCTAATAGTTTACTTATCTTGCTGCATTTACCATAGAGATAATTTCTGATATGTATCACTTTTAAGTTTTAGTTTGTCAGCTTATCCTTTTTTGAAATCATCCATGCTGCTGACCTAGTAGCTCAACAACGTTACATACTTTTCTACTTCTATGTTGCTTATTTCTCATGCAATTTATGCACGTCTCATGCTACAAATCACCTATGATTTAAAAGGTTAAACCTTTGACTATTGATTATTTACAAATCTTGAGACCTATGATACTCAGTTTGACCAATGATACCGTGCATACTCTTGCCCCAGTCTGATCTACTTCTGTTTTTGGTCGATGATTAATTATGTTGATAGTCTGATTTAAACTTATAAGAATGAGAATGATGTTGCCTTGAGGTGCTGATTGGATTAGGGAAGGAGGTATGTTTTATGGAAGTATAGTGACCGATAGGCTCATTGATTGTCTCGTTCATGAAAAGGTAGATCATGGTTACTTTGATGCAAAGTGATTTCTGCCAAATGGCCCAAATTTATGTTCAAGATATATGCCTCACTATCTTATACTACATGTTAAAATAACACAACTAATGTTGAAACTCAAACTATTGAAGTTAAATATATAGAGTTCTTTTTCTGGGTTCAAGTGGTTTAATTAATATATTTAACTTGATAAAGTGAATTAAGATGCATTGATCAAGTAGCATTCATATGACTTATCTTTGTCTCTTAGTTTGTTGCAAAATTCAAGTAGGGTATGATAGTGACTTCTCTTATGTTGATATTACATAACCACTACTGCTATGCTGATAAAATAAGGATTACTGCTAATGGTGTTGAAAACACCCAGACTATATCTTTCCATATATGCTGTTGCTAAAATGTCTAATGAAGTTCGGACAGTAAGTACTAGTTGTCTTTTGAGCTCAACAAAAACAAAGTTACCTGAGGGTTGAGTTGGACTTGGAGTGACACATCGTATTGTTTCCTATTTTATAACTACATTTTAGATTTAGGAAAGGCCTCCCGAGACTCTCTGCAGGGTGTTTAGGTCTACTATCAACCTCCATGGCCGATATACCTTTCTGGAGACATTATACATTCTACTTCTCGATTCATTTATTCTTCCTGTTTGCTATATGGTTATGTTTTTGCAGCATATGTCCTTATTTCTTTTTACAGAGAGGTGTTACTCTCTTCCCTGTCTTTCAAGTTTACAGGGACAATCTAAAGATCTCAGTCAATATTCTCGATAGATTTTTTTTTGTGGTCCATCTCCCGTCATCTTGTGTTTCTTTCTGGGATCCCCAGTATTAATTTTGTATAACTTAACTTATGCTGAATGTTTGAATAATACTATGCTGTAATGATCCTTTTCGGTACAGGCGCACAAGTGAAGACAGTGACGGAGACTATTTCAGCAGGGATTCAAGTAGTGATGGAAGCAGTGATTCTGAGCGTGACAGGGGTTTGGCATACTCAAGGGGCGAACAGAATCATTATAGCCACCCGAGTGATATTTCTCTTAAAACGGATAGATTATATTTGAGAGATCAGCGTACATCATTGCAAGAGGAGTTTTCGAGTGATGAGGGTGAATCTGGGACTTCTCAAGGTTGCCTGTTGTTTGAGTATCTAGAACACGCTCCACCCTATAGTCGTGAGCCTTTGGCTGATAAGGCTAGTTCTGTTATCCTTCTCTATCATCAAGAGGAGGAAAAGTCTGATGCCCTCTATGCTTTTTTTTCTTTTTTTTAAACCTCTCTTGCTTATTTTTTTTCCATTTGATTTGTTTGTTTGGATAGATATCTGATCTTGCGTCGCGTTTCCCGGATCTGAAGTCACTTCGCAGTTGTGATTTGCTGGCTTCAAGCTGGTTTTCTGTGGCATGGTATTTATCAACTCATAAGCCTTGTTCTGTTTTCTTTTTTCAATTTTTTTTAATGATGTAAGTGTGAGTTAACCTATATAGGTTTGTTTGATAGGTACCCAATATATAGGATACCAACTGGACCGACATTGAAAGATTTAGATGCTTGTTTCTTGACCTATCACTCACTACACACACCGAGTGGAGGTAATGCATTATATTATTTGGTAAATTTTGTTTTGACTGAAAGAGTGGTTAGATTGGCTGCATGCCTTCTACCACTCACTTTCTTTCTTTCTACTATGTTGGTGCTTTCTATAATATTGTTGAGCATTTTATGGTGGCGAATATGTTGAATTTGAAGAAGTACAGGGTGGGATACAGGGGATAAGTTGAGTCATTCTAAACGTTATATGTGCTTGAGCACAATCCATTATGCATTCACTTTCTTTGAAGAGAAGATAGACGAAAAGCCCCAAAATTAGAAAATAATGATGTTAAGATATAGCTAAACTTTTGTAACTTGCATGTTTGCTATTTCCATTACTGATGAGTGATTACTGATTAACTGCACATATTGCCGAATGTTGTCCAAAACCTGTAGGATTAAAATGTTGCAAGAAATTTTAGATCCCTGCTTTAGGAAACCAAGTAATTGGCAGGAGTTTGCTTTTTCCCTTCAGCATAACTTTAGAGCTGATTAACTTCCTAATAGGGTTTAAATAATCAGAATATGTGCTGGTGTAGAATAATTCCAACAGATACAATTAGCTCATCGAGCATGGATTGGAGGTTTTCATTTTGGACAAACCATAGAATTAGCTATTTTTAATGCAGGAGTGCTGTATATTCTAGTGCTTATTCTATAAAAGCTTTGAAGAGCACACATTTAAACTATAACGTTCAAATTTTTTTTTTTCTAACTTCTTTATAGAAAGTAATTACTCCCTCCGTCCTTTATTAGTTTACCCGTTTTGACTTTTCAAATTCATCGATGTAAAACTTTGAGTAATAATATCTCTAATTATGTATTTGTAAAAATTGTAAAAATTTGATATTCAGAAATGACATATTGAGACGAATCAAACGATATCCCACATGACTATATTTTTCCTTACATATAAAGCACAAATGATCGTCAAAGTAACAATGATGAGTAGTGTTATAAGTCAAAGTGGGTAAACTAATAAAGGACGGAGGGAGTATATCGAAATGTTGAAATCTAATTCTTATCTTATAACTTAATGTTTCCTAATTTTCTCTTTAGTTGTAACATTTTGACTTTTGTACTATTCATATACTAATCTTGACCGTGATATTATATTAATATTTAACATAAAATACCAATATGTAAGATAATTGGTTTATCTAATGTATATACTTCCTCATTTCTCCTTTTAAAACTTGAGATAGTTCTTTGGCACACAGTTTTAGCAGGGTGAACAAGGTTAGTAGACAGTTTTCTAAAGCAAGGTTAGAAACACATGCAATGCGTATGCTATATAAATAATATGAAAATGAGTAACATCTTCTTAGGGAAGCTTATTTTATTTTTGAAAACTACCTCTACACCTATGCATGTGTGTGTTTTTTCATGTTCATGGCTGCTTGATTTAATTTTTGAATATGTAATGTCCAAGTATGTGTGACGTGCAGGAATATCTTTGGAATATGTAATGCTTCACTGAAAATTTATAATGTTTTTCTGACTTGCATAGGAATATCCTCTAAGACACATGCAGTTGGTATGGCTGTAAATTAGTTTTTGTTCATTGCAGCATATTCTTTTTTCCCCAACATGTTATAGCCTGATGTACGTATTGGAAGTGAAATTTGTATCTTCTACTTTCCGAATTTCACAATCCAAAGAATATAGATTTCAAGTTGGTTCTTTGATGATGCCATGAACCAAATTTTTGCTAACGCCGTGGTACCAAAGATATAGTTTCTTGTCAAAGTTTGTAATGTAACATAGATCTCATGGACTTGTGACTCTGCCCCAGCTTCCAGTCTACCTCCCCTATGCAAAGTGAAACTAAAGGGGAATATGAGTAGTACCAAACTATGTTAAGGGAAGTGTGACGTGGCAAGTTGGTTATTACTGTGGGAGTGATGTATAATTTGTCCAGTTTATTACAATGCCGTTACAGATCACCACTTAGGTCCAAATTTTAGTCACTTTGGGACTCTCATCGAAGCAATTATATAAACCTGATTCCTCAAATGTACCTTGGTATACTTAGAGCTGATTGAACTTTTCCCATGTTCTCATAGAATGTTGGGCTTTTGATTTTGTCGCATTTGCATTTGTCGTACTTGGTATACTTATATTTTTATCAGCTATGATAATTCTTTCCTTGGCTCTTGTTTTCGTTGGGTTCCTCAACAAGTCATATTTGTCCCTGTGTAGATGTTACTCCCGCTCAAGCTCCGGTGGTGATTTATCCCAGTGGGATTGACGGAATTTCGAGGATATCTCTACCAGTTTTTGGTCTTGCTTCATACAAATTCAGAGGATCACTGTGGACCTCAAATAGTGGGACTGACCGTCAACTAGTGAACTCGCTCTTGCAGGCAGCTGATAGTTGGTTGAGACTGCTCCAGGTCAATCACCCTGACTACCTGTTCTTCTGTCGTAATAGATAATGTCGATAAATAGACTGTAATTGTACATTTCCTACCATTTTGGAGGAATGTCCGAGCGTGGGCCTTTTTCTGAAGGAAATTGCTATCTGTCAGGTGGTTGATGAGTTCAGAGTCTTTCTCTGACTTGTTCTAGTCATCTGTATCAGTTAGGGAAAAAAGAAAAAAAAAAACAAAAAACAAAAAACACAAAAAAAAAGAAAACAAACAAACAAAAAGAAGGCTGTTTCACTGCCTGTACAGATGAAAGATTAAGGTGCCGTTGGATTTGGTTAGAAACAGGATAGGTTTAGAAAGCTGCTGCATGGCTGAGCGCTTGACAAGGCTTGCAATCAGAAGGAGCAGGCTAGTTTTATTTTCTGGTTTAGTCTTTATTTATATATCTCCAAGTGGGAAAAAAGGCTTTGTTAACTTCTAAAATTCCCTGCCCTGATGATCAGTTACTACAAGATAGCTAATATAAAGTTCGAAGGGTAATTTGATAGGTTGTAACTGGAGTTTATGAGCTTTTGTGCGGACACGCTGTTGTTTTATATATAGAGTAGTTTTATAGAGTAATAGATGAATGAAGTGTGTTTAGTTTAAATGTTTTTGTGCCTCTGCTGCTTCGCCTTCTATATTTAAGGGTATTTTTCCATTGTTCTTGATCTCAGGCATGGATGTGAATGATTGGTGTCAAAGTCATTGTTGGGTGCCTTGTGTATATATAGCTTCCTTCGCCTCTCTTTGTTCTTCACATGTAAATTCAACAATTTGGCACGAGTTAGGGCTAAGCTACTGGGGTCATGCCCACTGATTTGGATTATGTCCTTGTTTGGCACAGTATTGTTTTTGTCTCCAACTTGGTTTATTTGGTGGTCAAAAAAGCTGATAGATAAGGATGAGGAGCTAGCTCATGTGGTAGAGCACTCCCCTCTGATCTTTGAGGTCAGGGGTTCGATCCTTACCCCCAGCATTATGTTGGGGTATTTCCTTAGCATGCTTTGCATGCATTACCAGCCAATGTGCTGGTAGTTCCTACAAGGCTAGTAGCCTTGGTAGGGGTTAGCCCTTGGGCTGACTTAATTTCCCAAAAAAAAAAAAAAAAAAAAAAAAAAAAATAAGCTGATAGATAATAGTATGAATGGTGGGTTGGAGTTTAAGAGAACTACATGTTTGCCTCTCCATCCCCTTTCCTTCGTATTTTGCACACTTTTTAATTTTTCGATGGAATTTAGGATCCTCTTTAGAGAAGGGTTAGGTATAGGGATGGGCATAGGTGGGATCTGTTGCGGGTTTGACCACTCAGATCAAGGCTTTGAACCCATATGTGTTCCATACCCACCGAATCTAAAAATTTCGAACCCTTATCGAGATCCAATAGTTATAGCGAGTATTGGGTCTTCGATTCAAAAGGGGTTTGAAATGGGTCTCAAGTTCATTAAGAGTTTCCATTATATTTTTTCAACCTGCGTTTTCTGACGTTTGTTTTTTAAGTTATTAAAATGATAAAATGCCATTATAAAAGTCTAATTCTTCTCCAAAACATTCCAAATTACAATATCCCCAACAAGTTGGTTTCAGTCTCGGTCGATAATGGATAAAATGAAAAGTTTAGGGCTTGATGCGAGTCAGGCCAAAACATTTCAAATTACAATATTCACAAGTTGGTTTTTATCTCAGACAATGGATAAAATGAGAAGTTTGGGGCTTCATGATTTGAGTGCCATGACTCAACGGCGGCATGGAAAGCTAAAATTCTATATGTTATGATAAGTAATTTCATTGTCCTATATTATAAGGTTTGATGGAAAATATTTTCAATGGGTTTTCATGAGAAATATATTCCACTGGAAGGCGCAAATGAATATAACTTTCCCTTCGTTTGCTTTGAAGGAAATCCATTAAGCTAAGAAGGAAAAAAAATGAAGATGTTGAGAATTCGAAAGTGGACAAAAATGGTTTTCCTTCAAATTCTGGAAGAAAATGTTTACAGAAGGAATGCATGAGAAAAGATTACAAGACTGCCCGTAACAAGCTCGTCGATATATTGTGTTCCACGAAAGTTAAAGTGATAACATATATATTGAGGTCGTTATTTGTCCAAATCCTAATTGAACAATAGATAATTGATTAGAATTGAATAAATCTGGTTTATATCAATTTTTTTCCAATTTGGTCTGATTTCATATTTGATTTGACCGGTTTTCACGACCTAAATGATTTATTTTTGGTTAAATTTTACTTTAAACTGTTAATTTCAAGTGTTACAGACAAGTATACGCCTTTTTTTAGTTGTAATATTTTACCATTTAGACATGTCTCTTTATCGTTGCTACATTTGACAATTATTTCTGCTTTTAGTATGTGATACTCACATGTTATTACCTTTATACTCTTATTTTTGTGTGCTAAAGTAAAGTAGTTTTCTTTTTGTGTGATGAAGACAAAAGTAAGGGAACAAAGGTAAATAATATGTAGGCACTACATACTAAACGTAGAAATATTTGACAAATGTAGCAACTAAAAAGAGACATATCTAACTATAAAATGCAGTGATAGAATATATGTAAATAAATATTGTAATCTTGTATTTATTTTAGAATATATATATTGAGCTGTAAATCAATTAGGTAGTTTCCTTATTTCTAGCCTAATTTCTAGCAATGTAACTTGTATCTTGGACGTTTGAATATTGAAAGAAATCAAGGATCATAATCTTTCATGGTATCAGTTGCTTAGGGAAACCTTCCTCTCACGTCTTCTGCCTTCCCTAACTGCATCACCATCACGCTGCCCTCCTCCACCGTGGTGTTTTCTTCTCTCTCCTCCCTTCATTCTTCTTCTTTCTTTTGCTTATTTGTCTAACATGATAGACAAATATTCCATCCGGCTATCGCCGTGTCTAACATTAAATCTCATGTCACCATCACTCTTAAGATGGATAACGTCCAATACGCAACATGGGCTGAGCTTTTCAAGGTCCATTGCCGTTCTGTCAAGGTACTTCATCACATCATTCGTCCTTTTAAAGACACTCCCATTTCTGAACCCAAAATTGATGCTGAAAAAGAATTATGGAGCACACTTGATGCCACGGTTTTAGGATGGATTTATTCTACCATCTCTGAGGACCTTCTCAATACCATCCTTGAGCCCGACTCAACTGCCATGGACACTTGGAATCGTCTGCAAGACATATTCCAAGATAATAAACATTCTCAAGCCGTCACTCTCGAACAAGAGTTCTCACCCACTCACATGGCAGATTTTTCGAGTGCCTCGTCTTATTGTCAAAGGCTCAAGGTTCTCTCCGATCAACTTAAAAATGTCGGAGCCCCGGTTTCCAACAACCGGTTGGTATTACAAATGGTTGCAGGACTTACTGTGGCATACAATAATGTCGGCACTCTCATTCATCAAAGTGACCCATTACCACCCTTCTACAAAGCCTGGTCTATGCTCATCCTTAAAGAAGCCGGCCTTACCAAACAAGCTGCCACCACCGGCGACACTGCTCTGGTTGTTACTCCTTACAAAGATTCCGACTCCTCCTCCTTTTATTCGGATTCATCTAACCACCACAAAAATAAACCAAAAAATAACAACTGTAATAATACGCATAAAAATAAAAATCATGGTGGCAAGGGTGGTGGGCGCGGTGGCGGTGGTGGCGGTCGGACCTCCGGTGGTGGTCATGGTGGCCACGGCAGCAGTACTGTCGGCCAGGACCAACGGCAGTGGCAGCATGCAAGTCCTTGGAGTTCTGCTCCTTATGGTTATCCGTGGCAGTGGGGTGTTGTTCCCCATGCCCATATCCTTCCACATGGGACATGCCCACTTCTTTCCCTCCAAGGACCCAGCAGCAACAGTCCAGCATTCTTGGACCAAGGCCTCCACAAGCCTATTCTGCCACAGCTTCTCCAACTGACATCGAGGCTGCTATGCACACTCTTGGACTCACTCCTCCTTCCCCACGTGGTACATGGACACCGGGGACACGTCTCACATGATATCTTCTCAAGGTACACTCTCTTCTTATTTTAATTTGAGCAATAATAATGGTATAATTGTTGGAAATGGTCATTCTATTCCGATTCGTGGTTATGGTCATACACGTTTGTCCTCCCCACATCCGCCCCTTTCTCTCAAAAATGTCCTTCATGCTCCCCAACTTATTAAAAACCTTGTCTCAGTTCGAAAATTCACCACTGATAACTCTGTTTCTGTTGAATTTGACCCTCTTGGTTTTTCTGTTAAGGATTTCCAGACGGGGATGCCTCTAATGAGATGTGACAGTCGGGGCGAACTCTATCCTATCACCTCTTCCACACTCCACCAACCATCAACTTTTGCAGCTTTAGCACCTTCTCTATGGCATGAACGCCTGGATCATCCGGGAGCTCCTATTCTCAACTCTCTTAGGCTAAATAAATTTATTGAGTGCAATAAGACTACAACTGTACCTTTTTGTCACTCATGTCCTCTTGGAAAGCATGTTAAACTGTCGTTTGTTGCTTCACGTTATTGTACTTTGATGTCCTTTGATATTATTCATGGTGATCTTTGGACATCACCTATTTTAAGCTCTTTGGGTCATCGTTATTATATTGTTTTCTTGGATGATTACTCTAATTTCTTGTGGACATTTCCCATTTCCCAAAAGTCTCAAGTTTACTCCATTTTTCAAACTTTTCGAGCTTTCATTCAAACTCAATTTGAACGGGAAATTAAAAATGTTCAATGTGATAATGGTAAAGAATATGATAATGGACCTTTTCGAAAATTTTGTAATGATAATGGTATCTCTTTTCGTTTCTCATGCCCCTACACTTCCTCCCAAAATGGTAAAGCTGAACGAAAAATTAGAACCATTAACAATGTCATTCGAACTCTCCTTGCTCATGCATCTTTACCACCTACATTTTGGCATCATGCTCTCCAAATGGCCAATTACCTCCTAAACATCATTCCACACAAAAATTTAGCCTACCAATCTCCTCTCAAAATTCTCTATCATAAAGACCCTTCTTACTCTCATCTTCGAGTTTTTGGATGCTTGTGTTATCCCCTCATTCCCTCCACCACAATCAATAAGCTTCAACCCCGATCCACCCCATGCGTCTTTTTGGGTTGCCCTTCTAATCATCGTGGTTACAAGAGCTATGATTTATCTACCCACAAAATCATCATTAGTCGCCATGTACTTTTTGATGAGCACATTTTTCCATTTGCCTCCCTGCATTCCCCTCTCACTGATACTTATCATTTCCTAGATGAGGGTCTCTCACCTCATTTTATGTATCAAAATCGCCCCATTCCGGAGCCCACTGTTGAGCCTCACACTCCACCTACTGACACGGGCCCACCCACAATTTCCTCTCCAGCCCGCCCTTTTTCCTCCCCCGGCCCAGCTAATCTTGCCTCTCCTAGCCCAGCGTCCCTCTTTCCTCTACCTGACGCGGGCCCTACTCCTCCCTCCTCTCCTATCCGTCTCTCTTCCTCTCATGGGCCAGCCCATGTTCCTTCTTCTCCTTTGAGCATTCAGTCCCCTTCCCCGTTTCATTTGGGCTCGCCTACCTCTCTCTCCAGCCCCATAAATTCCCCCTCATCAGATTTATCCCCCGGATCCATCTCACATATTCCCACTCCACCTCCCACCGTCGCCCCTGCTCCTCGTGTCATTAACTCGAAGTCAACACGGCATCACTAAACCAAATCCTAAAATACAACCTTCACACAACTCTCACGAAATCCCCTCTTCCTCGTAACCCCGTGTCTGCACTTAATGACTCGAATTGGAAAATGGTCATGGATGATGAATATCATGCTCTTATTAAAAATAATAATTGGGATTTAGTACCCCGCCCTCCTAATGTTAATGTGGTTCGGTCTATGTGGATTTTTCGTCTTAAAGAAAATTCTGATGGTTCTTTTGAGCGGCATAAAGCCCGTCTTGTTGGTGATGGTAAAACACAGCAGGTTGGCATTGATGGTGGGGAAACTTTCAGTCCTGTGGTTACACCGGCCACAATTCGCACTGTTCTTAGTCTGGCTCTCTCCAAAAACTGGTCTATTCATCAGCTCGATGTGAAGAATGCTTTCTTACATGGTGCTCTGGATGAAACTGCATGTTTACACGCATCAGCCTATGGGTTACAAAAGCCGATCTCATCATGATTATGTGTGCTTGTTACGCAAGTCATTATATGGCCTCAAACAAGCCCCCCGTGCCTGGTACAAAAGATTTGCAGACTATGTATCTACTATTGGCTTCTCTCATAGCATCTCAGATCACTCTCTTTTCATATATCGTCAGGGGCCTGATATAGCATACATTCTTCTGTACGTCGATGATATTATTCTCACTGCCTCTACTGACACTCTTCGGCAATCTCTCATGCCACTTCTCGGTTCTGAATTTGCTATGAAGGATTTGGGGCCACTTAGCTATTTCTTGGGTATTGCAGTTACTCGTCATTCTAGTGGGCTCTTTCTCTCACAAAAGAAATATGCAGAAGAAATCATTGACCGTGCTGGTATGTCCTCTTGTAAGCCCTCTGCTACTCCTGTTGATACTAAGCCAAAGCTTAGTGCGGTCTCTAGTACTCCCTATGAGGATCCCTCCTCTTATCGGAGTCTTGCCGGGGTACTACAGTACTTGACTTTCACCAGACTTGACATCTCCTATGCGGTTCAACAAGTATGTCTCTTTATGCACAATCCTATGGTTGAACACATGCATGCCCATAAACGTATTGTGAGATATGTCAAGGGCATCTTGGATCTTGGCTTGCATCTCTATAAATCATCTACATCCACTCTTCTTTCTTACACCGATGCTGATTGGGGTGGATGTCCTGACTCTCGACGCTCCACCTCTGGGTACTGCATTTTCCTTGGTGATAACCTTCTCTCTTGGTCCTCTAAGCGGTAAACCACTTTATCCCGCTCTAGTGCCGAGTTTGAGTACCGAGGAGTGGCCAATGTTATTTCAGAATCCTGCTGGCTTCGCAACCTTCTCCTTGAGCTACATTGTCCTTTAACCAAAGCTACTCTTGTTTATTGTGACAATGTTAGTGCTATCTATTTTTCAGGGAACACGGTTCAATATCAGTGCACTAAGCACATTGAAATGGATATTCACTTTGTTCGCGAAAAAATGGCTCGTGGCGAAGTTCGTGTCTTACATGTCCCTTCCCGCTATCAGATAGCGGACATATTTACCAAAGGTCTTCCATTGCTCCTCTTTGAAGATTTTCGAGACAGTCTCAGCGTTCGCAAACCTCCCGCTTTGACTGCGGGGGTGTGATAGAATATATGTAAATAACTATTGTAATCTTGTATTTATTTTAGAATATATTCAGCTGTAAATCAATTAGGTAGTTTCCTTATTTCTAGCCTAATTTCTAGCCATGTAACTTGTATATCTTGGACGTTTGAATATTGAAAGAAATCAAGGATCATAATCTTTCATGCAGCAACTAAAAAAACGTATTAAATAAAAAAAAAAAAACTAATCAGATCTACCGATTAGATCGAAAACCACTAACTTGAAGATGAAAGATTAAAGATAGACCTGAATTTTTTGATCCAATTTATTCCGGCTCATATTATGGTGTGGACCGAATCATGCACACCGGGGTTCTCAACTTGTATGTGATCTTAAGTGCAGGAGCCAGGAAGCAGGATATAGTGACTAGTGAGAGGCAAGAGTACGCACGGCACGCGGCTGGCCACGTATCGCCTAGTGCAGCATTTAAAGTTGTCACATTCATATTTCAATTTTCACAATACTAATTACTAAAGTCCATTGACTAAAATATGAGGCTAGAATAGAGTGTCACACATGTTGTTGCACAAAAAAGCCCAATTAGTTCACCACCCCAATGGCGATCACCACTACTCCACTAGCCCACTATCCTAAAGCTGTCAATTCATGACTTTCGTTTCCAATAATGTGAGCATAAAGTTAATGCCACCATTTTCCTTTGTATTATACTAATTCCTCTTTTGCTGCTGCAAGACACTCAGTCTTGCTATCTGCTTTTCTTTCATCATTATCACTTTAATATTTACTCAATTCGTAGATGATCACTGACAAATTAAAATTAAAATTAAAATTAAAATTAAAATTAAAATTAAAATTATTCAACGGTCCAACATATGGTGCTCATCCTACATCATATCTAGACAAAATCAACTACTCCCTGCCATGGCGCTAGCCGCTAGGGTATAATAAACTTGTCATATATGTTATCACGATAATTTGGAATAGTAGCATATTACATAAATTTTCAGTGAATTTCGCTAAATAAGAGCAATTTTCGAAAAATTTGCTCTTTTTTTCAAAAAAATTACAAGATACTAATATAATATGCACGATAAATTAGTAGTTTGTCGGCATCAGCCATCAAAGAAGTCAATCACCTCTTTGAGGTCAATGCCTCCTGACACTTTAGACTTCTTGGTAGTTAGTATATATATTATTTATTTTTATTTTAATCATATTCTTTTTTTTTCACTTTCCTCCTCTCTTTCCAACTACTTTCTTTGTTCAACCCATTCCTTGTTATCATATTCTTCATGAAATTGCTGAAACTGAGCTGATAATAAAGATAAACCCAAGAAATATGAAGAAAAAGCTTCTAAGTGCCTTCTCAAAGTCGCAGTTATTCAATTTAACACTGTTTCTCCAGTTACATCTGTTTCTCTCTTTATCTGAAAATCATTTTGGGGAATGTTTGCCAAAGAAATGCGGCAACCACAGTATAACATATCCATTCCATATTATAAACCAGCAAGAATCTTATTGTGGGTATCCTGGTTTTGAGGTGTCCTGTAATAATGATAGAATTCCTTTGCTGAATATATCAGGGAATACTTATTTGATAAAGAATATTTGGTATGAGAGCATGAAGTTTCAAATCATAAACTCTGCTTTGGTTGATAGTATTGCAAAAACAAGTGATTGTTTTGATTCGCTTAAGAATATGTCATTCAGGGACGAAAGATTCAAGTTCGCAACGAATCACAGTGATATAATGTGCTCCCAAATTGCTCAGAAAAAGTGTTGGAAGAGAATAAGGAAAAAAGGGTGAAATGTGGGAGTTTAGCAATGTATAGGAATGATTCGAAACTGCAGGATTTGGTGGGACAGTGTAATGGTGTTGTTATTGAAGTTCCATATAATGATGAGGATATGAAAGATGGGAGAATAACAGATATGTTAAAAAGTGGAGTGTTTCTGAACTGGAAGGCTTATAACTGCACAGCTTGTTTGGCAACTAACGGGCAGTGTGGATATGATGCAGATAATAATCAATTCAATTGTTACTGCCCTGATAGAACTCATGCTCTTCAATGTGCTCTACCACATGTTCAACCTGGTACTAGTAAGTCTCACTCTCCGTGCGTGCAATGTGTACATGTAATAAGTTTCTAAGTAATTGTCTGCTTAGGCATACAATATTGCTCTACCTGCGGTTTTGTTGTTTTCTTTCCATTTTTTGATGTGCAGTTTGTGGTCTTTATACTGGGCATCTGTATGTATAGGAGATACTTTATTAGATTTCGTTGACTTGTTTCTTTGATACAAAATGATTCATTGTACATTCGAGTGTTAGATCCCCGTAAACAAGCTGACAGCGTCACCTAATTCATCGATCCTCTCACGAACTGCTATCCATACCAAGGCGAATTCGTAAATCCAAGTGTAATTTAACAAACCTAGATAGCTAATTACCCGTACCATTCTTGTAGTGCGATTCTGTTCTGTTGAAAGGACTCTCATTGCATAATGAAACCCTGGATTAATTGAGTGTAGTGAATTTGGAAAGTCTTATTTTTGTATAGCACCAAATTCATTGTGTTTAGGAGTTAAATTGATACTGTTAGCAAGTTTGGACTGCTCAGTTCTTCAAATCAAGTACATCTTGGTAGCTGCGCATTTTCAGCTTTTGTCCCTCTTTTCTTTGCAGTCTCACTCAAAATTCATCTATGCAGAAGCCACATATTCGCTAGTTTCTATGGCTTTCCATCTGTTGACACACTTCGTTCTTTTTCCAGTAAAGTATGAAAAGCTAAGTATCAGTTTCTATTTCTATAAATGTTGTGTTGAACTACTAGTCTACTACTACTACTACAACAACAACAACAAAGCCTTGGTCCCAAAATGGCTTGGGTTGGCTAACATGAACCGTTATAAGAAATCGTTTCCATGACAGATTAAACAGTAACTAAATGTTGTGATGATAACATTCAAAAATCCAATGATGATCACTCAGTTAGAGTAACCAAATTTGCCTTCATAAAACTGTCTTTCTACATGATCCTTTGTTCAAAAGTCAGTTCAGAATTAATCCTATGATGATCATTTATTTGAATTAGTTCTTGCCTGTTCCTTTGATCCTCAATATTGCAGACAATAAGAAATTTAAGCTCGTTTTGAGAGAGTCTGGGGTTGGATCTTCAACAAAAAGAGGTATTCCTAATATCCTCTGTTTGGATTGTATGGCACATTGTTGTCCTAACAGTAGAGAATAATTCTCCCAAGGGTAAGGAATCAGGAATGTGACTTTTTTCTTCCTATTCTTACTTCCTCCCATCCATCCTCTTTCACTCCATTCCATTTTCCATTTCTTCTCTCATGTTTCTTGTAAGGAACCAAACAATTTTCCCTTGGGAAATATGTTCGAGGAAAATCTATATTACACTGAAAATGTTTTCAGTCAAACCAAAAATAAACCTTAGCCACAACAATTTGATCCTTTAACCCCGCAAATGCACAAAAGATATAATGTAGAGGTTCCCTGGGCAGGATAAGGAGACTTCCACTAACAGCCCGTCGTCTAGGATAACTTCTATTTCTTTTTAGCTAGACTATGCTTGCAGATCTGTCTGATACCTCTGGGAGTGAAGTTCTGGTGCCATTTAAAGGTCAGAATAACTATGTTGAATTCAAATGCTAGTAAATTTGGTTCCTACTGGAGCATTAGATTGGTGCTAGATGAATTAGTGAAGAGCATTCATCATGCTTGCTTATTCGCTCCTGATTGACTTGAGAGATTGTGTAGCTTGAAAGAGACCAATTCTCTTTTGTTTTTTTTTATATTTTATTTTTGTTAGTTGACCTTTTAGAGGAGCTGAAGTCATATCGCATATATAAATGAGGATATGATTAATTGTAAATTATACTAGTTAGAATATTCCTGTAAGTATAAAACCAGTTATTGACCTTAGAGGCTTACACCAGATTAATCTTCTCATAGCTTATTGTAGTAGATTTCTCTTACTGATAGGCTTTGCCAATAAAGACCTTTGTTTATTGAGATATCCATCCTAGTTGTGTCCTACTATTATTATTATTTTCTGATCCACATTCAAGAGCTTTTACATGACAACATTGATGTGATAACATGACGCGTCTTCCTTAAACTAGTCCAAAGTATCAGCTGTTCATAGCAAAATTCTCTAAAAAGAAAAGAATAAGAGGAAATCAGAGAAATATGGTATGCAACTGGTTTTGCATAGATTTTTTTACCAAAAATCAAGTCTTAAGAACTGGCATTTAGCTTTTAGAAAACTCCCATTTATAGTAAAGCTAATTTAGTTTTCTGGTCCTCCTATCAATTCCACTCAATTATTTTTTCCGAAATAATCCAATCTAAAATCAATAAGCCGATCTATCTCACTTCTCTCCTTTCTGATGTATCGTTCTTTGGCCTTAGATCAATACTTTAAAGACTGTGAACCTAGAGAGTGTGGAAGCAATACCATTACTTACCCTTTTTATATTCAAGGCCAACAGAAATTGTTCTGTGGCTACAAAGGCTTCCATGTCACTTGTAAGTTGTAACAGCAAGAATCAGCCAATCACCGTTCTCTCTCAAGATATTTATGCCATAGAGGAAATTTCTTATAGATATCAATCAGTGCGTATTATCAACACCACCTTCATTGATGCTACTTTCGATTGCATTTCTCCTATTCATAACTTTACCTTAGATGAGAAAAGATCCAGGTTTGCTGGTATACGGTGAAGTATTTTTGTTGCAAAATTGCACTGAGGAAGCTAGAAATACTACTGTACAATATAGAGAGACAACATGTTTTGAGGGTAACAAAAGTACCAATGTTCTTGCCATAAATGCACAACATATGAATTCGAGCAATTGCTGGCGAGTGCACAGAGTTGGTTTCAGTGCTATATCAAGGACTTGACTTTACTGAGATAAACAGTATGTTAAGAATAGGAATTGAGATGAACTGGATTGCTAGAAACTGTAGGGAGTGTGCTGATAGTGGCGGGCGATGTGGATATAACAATGAAAGTAGTTCAAATATGCAGTGTTTCTGTGCTCATGGTCCTTATCCTCCTACATGTCCAAGTGAGTCCCTTTTATGTTTCTCTTACTTTCTCCGTCTCTCCTAACCCCATAGTTAAGTTGGATAATCTAAGAGCTTTTAAGCAGCTCTTATGGTAATATTAAATTGAATCAGGTACTGAACCTTTCCTCTCAAGCAATGCTAATACAATTTCTTCAGTTGTTTTTACCATTTCTAACAGCTCTAATACGAAATTCTGCACTACGACATTGTTACTCCTTTGTTGTGTGAACTCATGCTAGAAAATGGACGTATCACTAATACTGATTTCCTTATGTATTCATCTGTTGAAAGTTTGCGGTCCTTCCAAGATCTTGATCACCCATGTCACATAAATTCTTCTTCATGCATTTCGACTTCTACCTTATTCATGTCTACCTAGTCTTACTGCATACACAGGCATCAGAACTAGAATTTATGATTTTCTTCAATATTATATGCAAGAGATTTCAGTCAAAACATGCTTCTGCAACTATTACACCAACTCGCTCTTGGATATGACAATGCCTTATGCAAAAAGTAAATTGTTTCAGGGATAGTGTAAAGGTAGAACTTGATTGAAAACTACTTTTAAATGACAGCAGTACAACCTATGCCCAATGCAGCTTACGTGAGGGAGGATTTCACAATCAAGATCGCTTACTGTTTTTGTTGCTGAGCTCATAAGTGTCCTTTTCATATGAAAATGGCATTATTAATTCTTATCACTTCCATAGGGTGTAAACTGTGAAGTGCATTCATAGTGAAAGTAAAATATATATGTACTGAAATGATTTTTACTTTGACAATAAAAAAAGAAGTTGCACTTCCAACTGCTGTGGAAGTTCTAGCTTTCATTAGATGGTGGAAGTTCCTTACCTAATCCTCCCCAAGTAAGTAAAACTTCCCATAGGAAGTACCTTGTGTATTCTTCTGACTTCTGATGCGATGATTCTCTGTGGGAATTACTTCTTGGAAAGTGATACTTTCGACGTGCAATCAGAGGAACTCTTAAACTACATAGCAAGTATTCTCTTTCTGGATATATGGGAAGTTCTAAGTTCTGTATGAGGTCTAAGCTCTAAGTTCCGAACGTGAAATTTGATCTTTTGTTTTATTTCACCTCTCAATACTTGAGGGTTTCCCATGCTGCAATTCTAATAATTCATTCACTTCGTTTGTAGGAAAGGTTCGGTTGTTGCATATAATTCTGGGAATAGGTAACATTCTTTTTATCTTATTTTTTCATACCTTCACGTGTTGAGTACCTTAAATTTGGCTGCTACATCCGGATATCTAACTGACACACGAACGCACCAACTATCAGGTGGAGGAGTTATGCTTTTGCTTGTAGCATTCATGGCCATCTGGCACTGCAAGAAGCTGAATTTCGGTCACTCGAAATATGTGTCTCGGAGTGCTTCCCTTGACCATAGTGCATCGGATCCCGAAAAGGGAAATGTATACTTTGGTGTGCCCCTCTTTACGTACAGTGAACTTTTAGAAGCCACTGACAATTTTAACGAGTCTAAAGAGCTTGGTGATGGAGGCTTCGGAACAGTGTATTATGGTAAAGCTTAATTTTGCTTTAATTTTAAATAAAACTGCTTCCAACACACTAAGAAAAGTAGCTAATCAGAATTTGCTGAACCATAGGAAAGTTAAAAGATGGAAGGGAAGTTGCAGTGAAACGTTTGTATGAAAAGAGCTTCAGAAGGGTGGAGCAGTTCATAAATGAAATTCAAATACTCACCTGTTTGAGACACCAAAATCTTGTATCTCTATATGGATGCACTTCCCAGCACTGCAGGGAACTAATCCTTGTATACGAGTACGTGGACAATGGCACAGTGGCTGATCATCTGTATGGTGACAAGGCAAAACCCGGATTACCGACCTGGCCTGTTCGTCTCGGAATTGCCAGAGAGACAGCTAGTGCACTCTCTTATCTCCATGCATCTGATATTGTTCACCGTGATGTCAAAACTAACAACATTCTCCTTGACAGCAGCTTCAAAGTTAGGGTGGCTGATTTCGGGCTTTCTAGACTCTTTCCTACTGATGTAACCCATGTGTCAACAGCACCGCAAGGGACTCCTGGGTACGTTGATCCTGAATATCACCAGTGTTATCAGCTCACAGATAAGAGTGATGTTTACAGCTTTGGTGTTGTTCTTATTGAGTTAATATCTTCTTTGCCCGCAATTGACTTGGAGAGGCATAAACATGAGATAAACTTGTCTAACTACGCCATGAATAGAATCCAAAGGTGTGCGTTCGATGAGTTGATTGACCCACATCTAGGATTTGCCTCGGATTTCAAGGTTAAAAGAATGACTACTTTGGTTGCAGAGCTTGCATTCCAGTGCTTGCAGCATGACAAAGAATTCAGACCGTCGATGGATGAGGTTCTTGAGGTTCTGAACAGGATTGAGAATTCTGATTATGAAGAACTGCAGACTGAGAAGGCTAAAAATTCCGAGGAAGTGTTGAAAGTAGAAAGTAGTAACCCACCAGCTTCACCTGTACAGGATGATCAGGCACAGGTATTAAGTAATAATCGTCAGCGATTACATCCGCCTTCTCCAATTTCTGTAATGGATAAATGGGACAGTAGATCAACTATACATAGCATTGGCAAATAAGGTGATGCTTTTTCTTAACTAGAAATTATAAGAGGCACCTTGTGGCACCTCAGGCTCTACTGCTCTAGTGTAAAATGATGGAACTGTATTTCCAATAGAGAAATGGTCCATAACTGACTACTATGCACATAGTTGGAACTTTTTGATGTAACATATGTATATAGGAGATCAAGCTATATTTTTGCAACAGGACTTCTCCAATTCAAAGAGATCTGTGCTTTACTTATTATAGTAAAAAACCTTCAAATTGTTGTATTTTATCTCCGAAATATTACACATACATCAAGCTGAGGGTCCAATTTTATTTTTGTCGCACGAGTTCTACTTGATAATTAACCCGCCCATGATCCGACTAACAGGCAATTGTTGAGATAACAGCCATTGTTGAGATCATTCTTTTGTTAACAAATATACATAGGTAATTGTTGAGATAACAATATACTGTTGAGAAACAGTGGAATGGTAAATTCCACTGTTCACATGTGAAGTCCACATTTTTTGCATGCATTTAATGTATGGCAGGTAAATTTTCTTCCGCCGCGCGCTGTCGTTGAATTTTACAATTGTGCACAATAGAAAATTTTGCTTATAAATACCATCAATGTAAGAAATCAGTTTTACATCAATACGAATACAAATACACTCTCTGATATATAGCTTTTCTCTCTCCATATTTCTCACAACACGTTATCAGCACGAGTGTTCTAACAAAAAAATTTAAAAGGTATCTTTAAAATCTTTACATCCATTATGTCAATAAGTTTTAAATTTTTTTTTCTCCAAGCCCAACTCTTTACTATCCGAACATGGATCAACAAAATAACGGGATTAACATTGTTTTACACAATATCTCTGTCTCGGGTGTTTATTTCTGGATAGAGCGAAACAATGTGTCATTCACCACCAACCCAGCGAGGGGAACTGTAATACAACCCCGATCTAGTAACCTTAATAACGGTACAAATACCCATACCAGAGAAAATCCACAAACCCCTGTTCCCAACACCAATAATAACCCTCCTATACAACACATTATCAGAAGAAAAGGAACATGAAAGCATACACAACAATGAAACTTCAATTAATTATATTTCTACAAAGAAACAATGAAATTGAAAAAATGTTGTCTTAAATGAAATTTTCGCTTACTCCATAGCGGTTGAAATGACATACGATGAAAATGATATAGAACCAAAAACAGTTGATGAATGTTGCTGAGAAAAGATTGGCCGAAATAGAAAGAAGCAATTCAAGCAGAATTGAAAGCACTTGAAAAACGTGAAGTATTCGGTCAAATAACCAAAATACTAAAAGGTGTAAAACCAGTTGGGTACAAATGGGTATTCGTGAGAAAACCAAATGAGAAAAATGAGGTTATTAGATATAAGGCAAGATAGTAGCCCAAGGTGTACAAGTATGGAGAATAATTGTGTTAACTTTGAGTAGGTTAACCTGGCATTTAATATATATAGTGTTTTATACAGGCCTATGACTAGTTACAGACTATTCTATCCGTTTACATATAATGTTATCTAATACACCCTCTCAATCTTTACGGGGTGATACAACGGATAGATTGGTACGATGTCTAGTAAATAAGTCAGTAGAAAGACCCTTAGTAAAAATGTCTGCAACCTAAGACTGTGTAGGAACATGTCTAACAATAAGACCTCCATTATCAACCATTTCTCGAACAAAGTAATAGTGAACATCAATATGTTTGCTACGATCATTATGAACTGGATTAGAAGTGAGATACGTAGCAGAGACATTGTCACAATAGACAATCACAGGACGACGGAGAAAATGGTCAATGTCAGCAAGAAGTTGCTTAAGCCAAATAGTTTCTGCAGCTGTGTAGGCAACAACTCTGTATTCAGCTTCAGTGGAAGACTTAGAGACAGTAGGTTGCTTTTTCGAACGCTAGGAAATTAAATTCTTCCCAAGAAAAACAGCATCACCAGTAGTAGAACGCCCTGTGTCAGGACATCCTGCCCAATCTGCATCAAAATAGGCACTAACAACAGTAGGAGAGCTGCTGCTATATAAGTAAAGACTGTAATCCAAAGTTCCCTGCAGATATCTGAAAATTCTTTTCACAACATGAAGGTGAGTAGTACGAGGAGCATGCATAAACTGAGACACCATATTAACAGCATAAGCAATATCGGACGAGTCATAGTTAAGTACTGCAATGCACCAACCATACTACGATAATCTGTGGGATCAGCAAGAAGTTCTCCATCAAGCAGAGACAATGTTACTCTAGAGACAACAAGAGTGGTAACTGATTTAACAGTATGAAGATGGAATTTACGAAGTAAATCAGAAACATACTTATGTTGAGACAAAAATAAACCAGAGGGAGTACGCACAACCTGCACACCTAAGAAGTAATGAAGATCCCCTAAATCCTTCATAGCAAATTGAGAAGAAAGAACAGAAATGAATTTGGCAACAAGAGGAGGACTACTACCAGTAAGGACAATGTCATCAACATATAAGAGAATAATGAGATGACCACGATATTTAGAGTGAACATAGAAGTGTCACAACTGCTGCACTTGAAACCAATAGATAAGAAGAAAATGTCTAAACCTAGAGAACCAAGCTCAGGAGCTTGTTTCAAACCATAAATGGACTTACGAGACGACAAATATGAGTAGGTTTAGATGGATGAATAAAACCCGGAGGTTGACGCATATAAACCTCTTCATTAAGAAAACCATGAAGAAACGCATTTTTGACATCTAACTGACGAATAGACCATTTAAGAGAAACAACAATAGTAAGAACCAAGCGAACAATAGTAGGTTTAACAACAGGATTAAAGGTTTCAAAGTAATTAATACCCGCCTACTGGTGATTGCCAAAAACAACAAGTCTGGCTTTGAACCGCTCCACAGAACCATCAGAATGATATTTAATCCTATAAACCCACTTACAACCAAGTAAATTCTTATCATAGTTGCGAGGTACCAACTCCCATGTGTCATTTTAATCAAAGCATTATATCCATCAACATAGCTTGACGCCAACATGAGTCTTTAGAAGCTTGTTTAAAATTAGTAGGTTCAGACTCTACAATTTCAGTGTTTAAGTTCATTAAGACACGAGGCTTAGACACGCCATCTTTAAGACGAGTAACCATGGGGTGGTTGTTAGCAACATTGGTAGACGGTTGAGGCGGGGAGGGAGTGGAAGACACGATAGTAGATGGAGAGGGAGGGGGAGAGGACACGAGGGGAGACTCATGACCAAGCGGCACATGAGAGCCAGCAGCCTCGCGTGGCGGGCTAGTGAACGCGGGGCGCCCAACAGACTGGACAGACGAAACAAGAGGGAAGGTGGCTAGCCAGCGTGCGCTGGAGAGCCAGCGAGCGAGGCTGGCGACGTTAAGCACGACACAGCTGGCCGAGCAGCAGAAGACGACGCAGCAGCGTGCGTGTCCGAGGCTGCGAGAGGCGAGGGTGCAGGCCTAGTAGACGCGAGAGGAGTGGGTTGGGCAGGGGCCGAGTTAGCCACAAGGCTGGGCGAACCAGATGACACAGGAGACACATAAGCAACATTGGTCAAATTCTAGTCAAAGGTAAGGACCAAGGCGAAGTGTAAGGCACTGGTGACGCAAAACCAGCTAATGTACGATATGTAGATTTATGTTCATGGAAAAGAACATGACGACTAGTGATGACTTTATTGGTAGTAGGAACAAAACATCGATGCCCTTTATAATCTAATACATATCCAATAAAAACACATGTTTTAGACTTAGGTTGTAGTTTGTGATTTTTAGAGTTGAGAAACAAAGGGAAGCATTCACAAGCAAACGTTTTCAAAAAATTATAGGAGGGAGGACGATGAAACAATTTTTCAAAAGGTGAGACACCCCCTAAAATGGAGCTAGGCAATCGATTGATAGTGTAAGTGGCAGTATATGATGCATCAACCCAAAATTCAGCAGGAAAGTCAGAATGAATAATCATAGTACGTGTCATTTCAATGATATGATGATGTTTGCGTTCTGCAACACCGTTTTGAACTTGAGTATGGGGACAAGATTTTTAAAAAATAATACCATTATCAGAAAAATGTTGGAGAAGAGGAGAATTGTCAAATTCTCTTCCTCCATCACTTTGAAATATTTTAATTTTGCAATTAAAAAGGTTTTCAACCATCTTTTGAAACATAAGGAATTTAGAATAAGCTTCCGATTTTCGACGTAAAGGATAAATCCATGAATAGCGCGAAAAATCATCAACAAACACAACATAATAACGAAATAATTGATTCGACAAAACATGAGATTGCCAAAGATCACTGTGAATTTTATATAAAGGATATGTAGAAATAAGTTCAACTGAATCAAAAGGTAAACGATGAATCTTTCCTAGCTTACATCCACACAATCATCATGAAACTTAGAGGTACATGTGATATATTTATTTGAACATAAGGATCCTAAAATGCTAGAAGATGTATGCCCCAGACGAGCATGCCAAATGTCACCCGACTCCTTAGTAGCTAGAAAGATGACTCAGGAGGGACAATGGTGGGATGAAGAGGTAGACACCTTGCTTATTGGTTCCCTGAATTAGTACCTCCCCCGTTATCTGGTTCTTAACATAAACATAATTTTTATCAGAACTCACAACACAATCATTTTCATGACACAACTTGTTAACCGATAATAAATTATGTTTTAAGTTAGGAACATGACAGACAGTTGACAACTGGAGGGGACGACTTGTAGTTTTGAAGGTTAATTTTCCAGTACTTTTAATAGGGAGTAAGGTACCATTACCAACTATAACAGAACTAGACCCAGTATAAGGAGTTTTAGCAAAAAAGTACCATCCTGAGGAGTCATGTGAGATGCAGCTCCCGAATCCGGGTACCAGACTGAATCATTAGCTTCACCACCAACAGACAGTGCAGCTAGGGCTCGAGTGACACTTTCAGAGGAGGAGGGAACAAAGCTGGAATTGAAACGTTGAGGACAATAAGCAGCTTGATGACCTGGAAACCAACATAAACCACAAGTATCGGGAGTAGGGGTAGAGGTTACTGTAGGAACCCAAGGGAACACTCAAGAAGGGGAGGGTTGAATTGAGTGGTGAAATCTAATCGTTTTTCGCAAAAATCCTTTTACGGCTCAGTGCCAGGCTCTGAGCCAAACACTCGAAAATTGCTAATTTACGTTTTTGCGAATAATAAACTTAAAAGATATTAGATTTGACACAAGATATAACATGGTTCAATCTCACCTCTGAGATCTACATCCACAAGAAACAAAAACTCTTTTATTTCTTTGAATCCTAAAATATCAAACTCTTGATACAATACGATTCCCCTCACTACTAACCCTAGTAATGACTCCCGACACTTAACTCTAAGTGTTGACACTCTCTATAATGTAAAAGTTACAAGAAAGAACGATCCTCAATGATGTGCTTCTTAGTCAAGCAAATAGAGGACAATTACAATTGTGAAATAGTAACTTAAACCTAACTAGCTCAGTGCTATGCTCAGTGCCAAGGAAATAGTTTTCAGCTTTTAATTAGACTCATTTTTTCTCTCTGAAAACGTGAAATTTAAAAGTGAATTCTGATTCCCTTTTATAAGACTTGGTTAGGACGAAAATCACTTAAAAATATCTTTATCTTTTAATCCTTGATTTAAGGGATAAAACTTTATCTTTTTCTATCTTTATCTTTTAAACTTACAAAGATAAGTTTTCCACATAGATTTTCTTTTTCAACTCAAAGTCTGTTTATATCTAAAAAGTATTTTTCCAAATCCTTCTAGAAAATCTGAAAACAAGTTTTAATAAAATTCTGTTTTACAAAAATCTTTTTGTTTAAAACACGGTTTTATCAAAAACGATTTTTATCAAAATCTTTTTTTCAAAAACTCGTTTTATTAAAATCTGATTTTTATTAAAATCATTTTCAAAACTCGTTTTTATCAAACACTGATTTTATTAAAATCTTTTCAAAAACTTGTTTTTATCAAAATCTTTTAGAAACTCAATTTTACAAAATCTTTTTCTAAAAACTCGTTTTCCTTAATCCCTTTTTATTTCTGATTTTGAAAACTATTTCCTTTTATATAGAAATATAATTTTAATATAATTATTTACTTTCTTAACTCTAAGAAAATAATAACTATACTAACTTTATATTTCTATATTTAGCACATAGCATATTACTAAGTTAGAGCATATTATATTTCTATTACTAAAGTTACTATTCTAAGAAATTATAAACTAAAACTTCATTCTTGATTCTTCTTTTCTTCAAAGTCTTCGTTTATCAATTTCTTTCTTCATGCACCTGTTGCAACTGTTACATACTTTCATGCTACAACATATTATATTAATTTTCATCATCAAAACATAACATGTGCATAAATCATAACATGTACATGCACAACAGTTACATTGCTACTTGATGAATTACTCCCTGCAGATGACAAATTATTAGTAATATAATCTATACAAGGCATACTATAGGATGACAAGTTAGAATATTTACTCATATCATTGGAGCGTTCCCGATTAGCATTGTTGTTGTTGTTGTTTCCAGAGCCACGATTATTATTATTTCCCCCATTCCCACCATTATTAACTCGAGCATTCTGATTATTGTTACCACCACGATTATTATTTCCCCCATGATTCCTATTATGTCTTTCCCGATTCCTCCCTCCAGAGTTAGACTTGGTGGAGGAACTTGATCCAGACTAGTAGATTGAACAACAAGTAAGGCATGATGAGAGGAGGAATCAGATCCATCCCTCGAATTTTTCAATCTTTGTTCATGAAGGAGCAGTTTAGGTCGTATATCATCAAAACTAATAAGGAATGCATAATGCACAAGGTAGTAACAATGTGATCATATCAGAGTCACGATCCAGACCAAAAAGAGTATACTGAACTAAATCCTGATTTGACATAGGGCATTGTATAGCAGCAAGAGAATCAGCAATAACCTTTGTCTCCCTTAAATAACCATCCATTGTTTGAGAATCAGTCTTTTCAATACGAGTCAAATGTCCCTTTAACTCCATAGAACGAGCCATACTGGCATGCATAAATCTAGACTGTAATCTATTCCAAATATCAATAGAGGTGTGCAAATCATGAACATCCACAAAAACATCACGGGATAAAGTTGCAAAAATCTAAGATTTTTACTTGTTGATCAATACGCAGATATTCATAAAAGTGCACATTAAGAACATTATTACCAGTTTCATCAAGTATAGTAGCAGGAGGAAAATAGCAGTACCATCAACAATGCCAAGTAATTGATGAGAAATCAACAGACAAGTTATTTGTGTTTTCCATAAAAGACAATCCTCAGGAGAAGATAAAGTAATTGTTACCAAATTCGTAAGGTTTGGCGCCGATAATTGCAAAATATGGAAGCCCGTCGCCGATAGGGAGGAGCCGACAAGGGGCGGTTGGGCGGCGGTGTACTGCAATGCAGGGTGGGACGGTGGACTATAACCGAAGATGGTCGTCGGCGCACTTGTGGTGGCGAAACCCCGCGGGAAGCGGGATGTTGGGTCGCGACGCGGACAAAGGAGACCCAGCGTGGAGAATAGCCGACGAGAAACCTGGGAGGGGCGCCGAGTATGCTCTGGCAGCAGGCGTTTATGGGGACGCGTAGCGCGGCGTCGTGAAGAACGACGAGAAGGGCTGCAAGGCAGCGTGTGCGACCGCCGGCGGAGGCAACGGTTGACCGGAGGTCGACGCCGACGGTGGTGGTGGGGAGACGGCCGAAGGGGCGGAAGATTGGGCCGTGAGATCCATCAGGAAAGAAATTTCATTTTTGAGAGGAAATAAAATTTTAGAAAAACCTAGGCTGTGATACCATGTGCAAGTGTGGAGAATAATTGTGTTAACCTTGAGTAGGTTAACCTGGCATTCAATATATATAGTGTTTTATACAGGCCTATGACTAGTTACTGACTATTCTATCCTTTTACATATAATGTTATCTAATACAAGGCTTCTGCAAATGCCAGGGATTAATTATGATTAGACATATTCTCCAGTAGTCGATGCAACTACACTAAGATTTCTGGTAAGTTTATCAGTTTCGAAAGGATTGCAAATGAGATTGCTGGATGTAGTAACCGCATATTTGTATGGCTCACTTGAGACAGATATTTATATGAAAGTTCCTGATGGACTAAAACTACCAGAAAATCACATGCCCAAAGAGATATTTTCAATAAAATTGAAAAAATTACTACATGGGTTAAAACAGTTTAGAAGAATGTGGTATAATCGTCTTAGTGAATACCTATTGAAAGAAGGATTAAAAAATAATCAAATTAGTCCCTGTGTTTTCATTAAGCGATCTAAATCAGGATTCGCCATCATTGCTGTATATGTCGATGATTTGAACATTATCGGAACTCCTAGAGAACTTAAAGCGACTGCAAAGTACTTGATGAAAGAATTTGAGATGAAAGATCTCGGGAAGACAAAATTCTGCCTTGGCCTGGAAATGGAACATCTAAGAAATGAGATTTTTGTCCATCAATCAAACTATACAGATTAATTCTGAAACGTTTTTTCATGGACAAAGCCCACCCAATAAGTTCTCCAATGGTAGTGCGTCCCTGAATGAGAAATATGATCCATTCAAACCACAAGAAGAAAACGAAGAAATTCTTATCCCTGAAGTACTATATCTAAGTGCAATTGGTGCCTTAATGTACTTGGCTAACAATACTCAACCTGACATAGCTTTTTCAGTAAACTTGTTAGCTAGATACAACAATGCACCAACAAAGAGACATTGGAATGGAGTCAGACACTTATTACGTTATCTTCGAGGAACACAAGTTCTTGGACTATTCTATCAGTAAAAACCAAATGCGTCACTCATTGGATATGCAGATGCTGGGTAACTATCAGACCTAGAAAAGGCTAAGTCTCAATCCGGATATCTATTCACTTATGGAGGTACTGCAATATCTTGGAAATCCACGAAGCAGACTTTGACGGCCACATCATCAAATCATGCAGAATTAATTGCTCTTTATGAAGCTGGAAGGGAATGTGTATGGCTAAAGTCAATGATCAAGAATATCCAAGAAGAATGTGGAATGGAAACAATAACAACGAATCCAACTATCATCTACGAAGACAATACGGCATGCATCACCCAAGTAAGCGAATGGTACATCAAAGGAGACAGAACTAAACATTTATCACCAAAGCTCTTCTTCACCCATGACCTCCAAAAGGAAGGGAAGATAAACTTCAAACAAATCCAATCATGTGAGACTCTTGCAGATTTATTCACCAAATCCTTTCCGGCGAATAAATTTGAAGAATTAGTCCGAAAAATTGGAATGTGTCATCTTCGTGATGTATGCTAAATTCAGGGGGAGTATTATATGCGCTGCACTCTTTTTTCCTTCGATCAGGTTTTTATCCCACCAGATTTTTCCTGACAAGGTTTTTAATGAGGCATTTGATTTTGAGCATATAAGGATACATAATTGTTATACTCTTTCCCTAGTTATGGATTTTTCCCACAGGGTTTTTCCTAACAAAGGTTCTTAATGAGACAACGTCTATTATGAGTTATCAGTGGACATTCAAAGGGGAGTGTTGAGAAATAGTGGAATGGTAAATTCCACTGTTCACATGTGAAGTCCACATTTCCTGCAAATGCATGTCAGGTAAATTTGTTTCCACCGCGCGCTGTCGTTGAATTTTACAACTGTGCACAGTAGAAAATTTTGCTTATAAATACCATCGATGTAAGAAATCAGTTTTACATCAATACGAATACAATACACACTCTGATATATAGCTTCTCTCTCTCCATATCTCTCACAACATATACATTGTTGAGATAACAAATATACATAGGCAATTGTTGAGATAACAGTAAATTCCACTGTTCAGCTACAATGAAGTCCACTGAAATGGACTTTCACCTGACATGCAGTTAATGCATGTTGGGAAAGTTTTCCCCCAACCACTGCAATTGTTGAATTTACAAGATATACACAGTAAAATTTTGCTTATAAATACAACCATTGTAAGAAGTAAATTGCTCATTCATATATAAAAGCATCCTACTGATACATTCCTTTCAGTATCTTCTCTCTATTATATATTTCTCACAACACGTTATCAGCACGAGCTTGATACCCAAAAAATCAAAAAGTATCTTTAAAATCTTTAACATCCATTTTGTTTCAAGTTCTAAATTCTTTTTTCTATAAGCCCTACCCTTTACTATCCGAACATGGATCAACAAAGTAACGGGATTTATGTTGATTTACACAATGTCTCTGTCTCAAGTTTTTATTTTTGGATACAGCGAAACAATGTGTCTTTCGCTACCAATCCAACACAGGCTACTGCTACTATAAGACAGCCTTAACCCAATAACCTCAACAACGGTACAAATACCTATACCAGAGAAAACCCACAGACTCCTGTTCCCAACACCAACCCTCCTACACAACCAACTAAAAATCAACCCCACCAAGTAATAAAGAGATAGAGATGAACAAGAAGAAACTAATAGTAAACATCACCATGTCGCTAACTCAGAAAATAAATAATTTGATAATAACGCCCACCTTCATGAAGTGCAAGGACATTTATATTTACATTATTTTCTTTGCTCTTGAACCGCCTATATGAACATGTTAATTTTTTTTTTTTGAAATTGCCGCCTATATGGACGGCCTAGTGAAGTGCTAAAATTATTATCTCCTATATGTGCAATAATGTTTTGTGTATGCAGGAAACAAACGTTCAGAACACCATTATATATTATTGTCTCTAATCTTCTATTTTTTCGCATTTGTAGTTACATATATTATATTACCATTTTACCAACATGCTTTAATATATATTTGTCAATCTTAAAATTTTATTGCATTGTATATTTTTAACTGTAGATGAACTGTACAGTTAGGGATAACCCTCTATAAAAGCAGATTACCCATTTCTATTTTCACTACACATCTCTTATCTTCTAGTGGAAACATATCACGTTTTCTTCCTCAATCATAAACCTCAATTAATTTGTTTAAAAAGAAAAGGAACATGAAAGCATAGACAACAATGAAACTTCAATTATTTTGTTTCCACAAAGAAACAATGGAATCGAAAAGATGTTGTACGTCTTAAATGAAATCTTTACTTGCTCTATACCGGTTGAAATGACATACGATAAACGATGATTTAAATATTATTGGAACTCCTAGAAAACTTGAAGTGACGGCAAAGTACTTGATGAAAGAATTTGAGATGAAAGATCTCGGGAAGACAAAATTCTGCCTTGGCCTGCAAATGGAACATCTAAGAAATGGGATTTTTGTCCATCAATCAAACTATACAGAAAAATTCTGAAATGTTTTTTCATGGACAAAGCCCACCCAATAAGTTCTCCAATGGTAGTGCGTCCCTGAATGAGAAAGATGATCCATTCAGACCACAAGAAGAAAACGAAGAAATTCTTGTCCCTGAAGTACTATATCTAAGTGCAATTGGTGCCTTAATGGTCTTGGCTAACAATACTCGACCTGACATAGCTTTTTCAGTAAACTTGTTAGCTAGATACAACAATGCACCAACAAAGAGACATTGGAATGGAGTCAGATACTTATTACGTTATCTTCAAGAAATACAAGGTCTTGGATTATTCTACCAGTTGAAACCAAATGCGTCACTCATTGGATATTCAAATGCTGGGTGATCCACAAAAGGCCAAGTCTCAATATGTGCATTTATTCGTTTATGGAGCTACTTCAATATCTTGGAATCCACGAAGCAGACTTTGACGGCCACATCATCAAATCATACATAACTAATTGCTCTTTATGAAGCTGGAAGGGAATGTGTATGGCTAAGGTCGCTAATCAAGAATATCCAAGAAGAATGTGAAATGAAAACAATAAAAACAAATCCAACTATCGTCTACGATAACAATACTGCATGTATCACCCAAGTAAGCAAATGGTATAACATCAAAGGAGACACCAAAGCTCTTCTTCGCTCATGACCTCCAAAGGGAAGGAAGATAAACATCCAACAAATTCAATCATGTGAGAATCTTGCAGATATATTCACCAAATCCCTTCCGACGAAGAAATTTGAAAAATTAGTCCAAAAAATTGAAATGCATCATCTTCGTGATATATTCTAGACTCATGGGGAGTATTATATGCGCTGCACTCTTTTTTCTTTCGATCAGATTTTTATCCCACTGCATTTTTCCCGACAAGGTTTTTAATGAGACAGTTAATTTTAAGCATATAAGGATATATAATAGGTGTACTCTTTTTCCTAATTATGACTTTTCCCCATAGGATTTTTCCTAACAAAGTTCTTAATGAGACAACGTTTATTATGAGTTTTTTTTTTTTTTTGACAATCGTTTATTATGAGTTATCGGCGGACATTCAAGGGGAAGTGTTGAGATAATAGTGGACATTTAGTAAATTCCACTGTTCAATGAAATCTACCGAAATGGACTTTCACCTGACATGCAGTTAATGCATGTTGGGAAAGTTTTTCCCAGCCGCTGCAATTGTTGAATTTACGAGATATACACAGTGGAATTTTACTTATAAATACAACCATTGTAAGAAGTGAATTGCTCATTCATATATAAAAGCATTCTATTGATACATTCCTCTTAATATCTTCTCTCTATTATATATTCCTCACAATAGCAATATATTATTGACAACGAATTTTCCCAAAAACGAGAGTAGAAATTTCATCGTATGAAGCCCACACGTGAAGAAATTTCATTCAATTATTTAGGGGTACCAACCAAATGAGAATAATTTAACAATGAAGAAAGCTATAGAAATAAAAAGTAAAAAAAGAACAAGTCAATTCTAGGATTAATAAAGAGGGCACATTAAACACTAAACAGCACACCAGTCGCAGTCCTGAGTTCCCCACAACAATTAATTTTCCCATTCCACCCTCTATGATTGTCCACCAAGTCAATATCATGATTTTCAAGTCAATTGCGTGTTTAACTAACCTAAGAAACTAAACATATGATATTAATATTATTGAATAATATTAGGGATTTACCCGTAATTTCACTTTGTAAACAAAAAAGTGTTCTAATTTTTCATTTGGCTTTATACATACATACTGACTTCTGTGGTCTGGTAAGGGTCATCAGATGGCTTCTGCTTCTGTTTCCCTTTACATTTTCATTCTTTCTAATCTTATCTTACTCATATCAGCTGAAGAAAATGATGGGAAAGTCTGTCCATCTAGCTTCCAATGCGGAAAATTCGGCACAATCAGTTACCCCTTCACCACCATCTTCAACCCCACTTGTGGGATTTGTGTGATCAATTGTACTGATGCAATTCCCACGATTGGTTTATCAGCCACAGGACCTTGGTATAGAATTAACAATAACTTTTCAAGTAACAGGATTTTCCTTGTGAGTGATCAGAGCCTCCTATACGCGGTGCAGTTCGACACATGTGATGCATTCGCTAACACAACGTTTAGTCTTCCGAAATCTAGTACTGTCACCTTCACAGTCTTGTATAATGCAACATTCTCGAGGTGTCCGAAAAACATTCATAGGAATGACGGTGGTTATTTTCGCCATATACTTGATTGTCCGAATTACAACATTTATCACAGAAATAACTCAGGTGATGGCATGACTCTTTCTGGCTGTCAGGTTTTTCAGTATCCGCAATTCCTGGTGGTGGAATTGTCAGAGAGATGTTCACAGTGTGTTAGTGAAGGTGGATACTGTCATGAACCCAGAAATGATGAATTCCAGTGCATCAACAAGCGAAAAGGTAACTGAAAACAGTCATTTATGCAAAGTCTCATCATCAGAATATGTCACCTTCAGAAACCAATGATTTGTTATTGGAGCAGATTCCAACAACTAGTTCATCAGACATCTTTCATGACTTTTTGTTGATGTGCTAGTAAATAGTAATACGCTCTGGCTGTTCACTATTCAAGAATTCCTGTTTACGGAGCTCATATCATCCATACATCGTGTTTTGATATAAAATTTCAGTTTTTTCATGTTCAGCAATTGTTAGATTTTGGTATGATTGTCAGTAGGCTTATAAAGTGATCGACGATTACTGACTGATGATATTCTTTGCAGAACGAAGGAAGCTAAGGCTAGTACTTGGATTAGGTAATTATTTTAAATTTATTGAAATACTAATGTTATAATGCAAAACTGAAGTAGAAAATGTTTTCCTTGTTAGGCATTACAGGAGGGAGTATGTTCATTGTAATCCTTGGGCTGGCATTCTGGTGTCTGAAGAAGATAAAACTCAGATCATCAGAATTGGCTTCCAGGAGTATTCGTAAGCAAACAACGAGAATGAAAACAGATCTTGACAAGAGCAAGGTCTATTTCAGTGTACCAGTCTTTTCTTATAGTGAACTTGAAGAAGCAACGAATAAGTTTGATCCAAGTAGAGAGCTTGGTGTTGGAGGCTTTGGAACTGTGTATTATGGTAAAAAATCTTATTTCAGTGCTTTAGTTAGCTTTTTGTTACACTGGTTAGTGATCATTCTAAAATGGTATAGACACTCGGGGTGTTTGGTATAGAAAAATTTGATGTAGGTGACAGATTCAATTAAGCGTTTCCATTTTAATTGTTTGGTATGAGTGTTAAGTGACAAATACGTTTTCGGATGGATTCACAATCTCTCCATTTGTTACCTTATCAACTAGTGGAAACATATCACGTCTCCTTCCTCAATCATAAACCTCTCAATTGTTTCCATTCCACTAGGATACCAATTAACTTATTATATCCATTTCCCCTCTTATCCAAATCATTTCCATTCCGTTTCCATTAACCGTACCAAACTCCCCCTCAGTATTTGTATCCACTACAGAATATTTTCACAAATTGGCAAGTGTGAGAAATACACGTGTCCAACACAAGTAGTCGAGTCTAGCAACATAGTCGACAATGCCATAGGTATGTAAGGTTTGAATCATTTGCTTTATGTTTTTTGCTGTCTATGTTATAGATGTGGGTTTCTAAGTCTAGCACATATAAACCATTTGATAACTTGGCTGAGACATAAAATAAATCATTCAAATAAGCAGAAAGTAGTTTCAATTGTTAAACGACCTCCTTAGTCCATTATCAATTTTACATAGCTATAATTTGATCAGGAAAACTAAAAGATGGGAGGGAAGTTGCTGTCAAGCACCTATATGAGAGGAACTGCAGACAGGTCGAACAGTATATGAATGAGATTGAAATCCTTGCCTGCCTGCGCCATCAGAATCTGGTAGCACTTTATGGCTGCACTTCACGCCGAAGCAGAGAACTCCTCCTTGTCTATGAATATGTGGCCAATGCTACAGTGGCTGATCACTTGTACGATGTCCAGGTTAAGTGTGGAACACTCGCTTGGCCTGTCCGTATGAGAATTGCTATAGAAACAGCAACCGCATTGTCTTACCTCCATGCCTCAGATGTCATTCACCGGGATGTCAAAACTAAAAATATTCTTTTGGACACCAACTTTAGTGTGAAGGTAGCTGATTTTGGGTTATCAAGATTGTTCCCATTAGACGTTACTCATGTATCAACTGCTCCACAAGGCACTCCCGGGTATCTTGATCCCGAGTACCATCAATGTTACCACTTGACGGATAAGAGTGATGTTTATAGCTTCGGGGTTGTTCTTGTCGAGCTCATTTCATCATTACCGGCAGTTGATATTAACAGGAAAGAAGATGAGATTAATTTGTCGTGTTATGCAATGAAGAGAATTCAATGTTGTGCATATGATGAGTTAGTTGATCAACGGCTGGGGTTTCACTCGAATCACAAGGTAAAGAGGATGATTACTCTGGTAGCGGAGCTTGCTTTTCAGTGTTTACAACACAGAAAAGATTTCAGGCCTTCCATGGTTGAGGTACTGGAAACATTGAAGAGGATAGAAAGTGCAGATTACGAAGCTCATCAGACAGAAGAAAAGGAAGAGAACAATGTTTGGCTGCTGCAGAATAATACAGAAAATCCACCTTCACCAAATTCAGTCATGTATGAATGGGGCAGTAGCAAGTCTGCCACTTCAACAGCAAGCAGATGAAATGCCATCCAAATAAGTGTACACCCGAGTTGATAGTTCAATTATCTGAACTAATTTACCTGTTGTCACTGCGATGTCTGTAAAAACAGGGACTGAGTACTCGGTAACTTTTAGTTATAAGATGTTTATATAGGAAACAGAGCAATAAGTAATGTGTTCTTTGGAATATGCTCCTGCTCTTTTGAGAGTTCGCTTGGATTTTCCATATTATTTGGAAAGTTGAGACATACAAAAAATGCAAAAAATCTCACATAAGCCATCTCAGCATAATTTATGATAAGACAAGTAACTTGTTGTCTCAGGTTAGTCGCTTATGATAAGAGTGACCTATTATCGAAAAGTTATCCTTAACTTGTAAACTGGCTTATCTAACTTACAAAGTATTTCTTTTAAGACACAAAATGGGGTGATCTACAAGACTTACTATATTCCAATTGCAAGTTGACACAAGTGTATACCTACAACCTGTAACAAAATTTATAACGTTGTACTCTGCTATCAACATGGTTTTTTTTTTATTCTTGTGACCATGTTCTTGTAACAAAATGAGGCCCCTATTATAAATAAAAGTGTGACTTGGGAAATTTTGGGAAAGAGGTATAAGTAATGGAAAAGAGAGAAAAAAGTATTCATTGTAATTGAGAAAAATATTAGATTTTTTTTCAACTGAGCTTAAGCTCAATATTGATCCCCTAGAAAATATGGCCCTGTTCGATAAACCTTTATGCACATGCCAAGATCCGACGCTGCTACTATGCACATTTTGAGATTGGGCGTTTGGCATGTATAGATTATTTTTCTTGAAAGTAAAGTTTATTGATGTAGAATGCAGGAAGTTATCCTTTAATGGAGATTAGAGAGGAAACTTGGAGTACTCACATTCAACCAAGAGTATTTTTGAGAGAGATTGAGAGAGGAATAGAAAGATTAAGAAGATGAAATGAACCAGAACTGTGTTTATTATTAATCATGATGCCAATAATAACAAGAGTACAGTATTTATAGAGAATTAGCATAACAGATTGCTAATAGAATACTAACATTATGGAAGTTAGTTAGACAATTAACTTTCCCGCCCAAAAATGGATTTTAGTTGTTAAACCTCTAATTGTACCCTATATCATACCTCCTCCCTTTATAAAAGACTTGACCTCAAGTCTGGAGAGGGAATTCGGGAAACTGAGCTTCAAAGGAAGTAGCAAAGACTCAAGTAGCTTCACTAGTTGGTTGATCTGTCCATTGGATCAAATACTGAACTTCAGCCACATTATGGCGCTTAACGACCCTCCTATCCAAGATGGCAAAAGGTTGAAGTACCTGATCATCAGTAGTACCATGGAACCAAGAGGGAATATGAGGAGAAGAGGATAGAAGTCCCCTAAAAGGCTTCAACTGAGACACATGGAAGACATTGTGAATCTTCACAGAAGGAGGAAAAGTGAGTTTATAAGCTACATGGCCTACAATGTCTTCCACTCTGAATGGACCAAATTAAAGTATCTATGAGCTAGCTTTTGATTCATTCTAGCTTGCATGGAAGACTGTCTATATGGTTGAAGCTTCAACCAAACTCAATCACCAATGTGAAAGGATCTCTCATACCTTCTTTTGTCAGTCAATACTTTCATCCTATGTCGAGCTTTAGCTAAATGAGTGTTCAAAGAAACCATCATTGCATCTCTCCTCTGCATAGTTCTATCAACTGTTTCATTAGCACACTCCCCGGGTAAGTAAAGAAGATATACAAGAACTGGTTGGTTATAGACAATCTCATAAGGTGTTAAATTAGTAGCAGTGTGATAGGTAGTTTTATACCACCATTCAGCCAATGAAAGCCACATAAACCAATCCTTGGGATGCTCACCGGTCATGCACCTCAAATAAGCTTCCAAACACCTGTTTAAGACTTCAGTCTGTCCATCAGTTTGAGGATGGTAAGCTGAAGAGAGTAGCAACTGAGTACCTTATAAAGTAAACAAGGCTTGACAGAATTGACTGAAAAAAAGAAGGTCCCTGTCACTGATAATAGACTTAGGCCAGCCATGGAGCTTAAAAACTCCATCTAAGTATACTTGTAGAATATGGATGATGTAAAGCAAAGAAATGAACATATATATGGATGATGTAAAGCAAAGAAATGAACATATTTGCTTAACCTGTCAACCACCACATAAATCACTTCTTTGCCTTGAGACTTAGGGAGCCCAGTAATGAAATACATAGAAACTTCATACCATACTTCTTGAGGAATGGGAAGAGGCTGGAGGAGGCCTGGATAAGCTGATGGATCATACTTGCTAGCCTGACAAACTACACAATTTCTCACAAAAGAGCTGACATCCTTGTGCAGGCCCTTCCAAGTGAAGAATGTTTTGAGTCTCCTAGTAATGACATCTCTACCAGAATGTCCCCCTTCAGCAGAGGAATGCATCCAAGACAACATATGATGTTTAAGTTAGTCACTAGGGCCAACCACAATCTTACCATGCCTTCTGACCATGCCATCATGCAAAGTATACTTAGCATCCATAGGTTCCTGGGCTAGTAAAGCATGAAAGAGTGCCAAAAGAGCATGATCTAACTAATATTTATCAATAATCAAAGAGGGAAGATTGGATTGCATAGTAGTCAATGGCAAACACAATATCTCAGTACCTGGCACTCTGGACAAAGCATCAGCCACTAAATTTTCCTTGCCAGATTTGTAAAATATCTCATAGTCAAAGCCTATTAATTTTGAAAGCCAAAATTGCTGAATAGGTGTACTAATTTTCTGCTGTAAAAGCCATTTAAGGCTCTTTTGATCATTGTGAGTGAAAAATTTCTGACCAATGAGATATTGCTCCCATTTCTGAACAACAAATACTATGGCAAGCAATTCTTTCTCATAAATAGAAAGCTTTTGCCATTTAGGACCCAATGTCCTACTGATGAAAGTCAGGGGATGGCTGTCTTGCATAAGAACAGCCCGAATTCCTTCATTAGATGCATTAGTTTCAAGGATGAATGTTGTAGAGAAATCAAGAACCCCTAAGACATGAGCTGTAACAAGAGCCTCTTTTAATGCTTCAAATGCTTCGTGAGCTGAGTCAGTCCACACAAATTCTCCCTTCCTTTAGATTATCTAAAATCTTTTACACATATACTGACAACCTTTTACACATGTACTGACAAGAGAGTGTATTTCCATCAGCCACAGAAAGAGATTGAATAGGTGTGGCAATAATGTGACATCCCAACTTCATAGCCAAAGACACATCTAAGAAGTTATGAGTGCTGCCTAAATCTATCAAGATATGAAGTGGCTTTTTACCAACATAACTAGTGACTCTCATGGTATTGTAACTAGAATTGCCAAATCGAGCAATGATAGAAATATAAGGTTCTTTCTGAAACATCTCCAAGGTTTCCTCCACACCATCCTCACCATACTCTTCATCATCTAAACCAGGGATTTCTATAGCAAACAATTGAGTTTGTTGTATCTGGTATTTATGACCCTTGTCATAAGGTGCATCACATAAATAACATAGACCCTTAGCTTGTTTATCTGCTCTTTCAGCAGGTGTAAGGTATCTGGTTGGTTAAGGCCTTGTATTATGGGAGGTTTGAGTTTGGGTGGACAAGAAAGGTGTTGGAAGCAAAGGTTTAGTAGTGGATGGCAAAGAAGGGGGTTTATAATTTGGAATGGGTTTGGGCTGATATTTTGTGGTGGAAGAAGTGGCTTGGATAGTTGCATTTTGAAGTCTAGCATAGTCTACTGCATCAACCAGAGTAGCAGGTTTGAAGGCTCTAACAAAATGCTTCAAATTATGTTTCAATCCACTTATAAAACTATCCAAAAAGTATTGCTCAGGAAGTCAAGGATTTCTCTGCAGCAGCATTAATCCTTTCAGAATTTCAAATGCATTTCAATGGTACCAGATTGTGACAATTTATTGAATTCTTCCACAACATTACTGCCTAGATCTTCTTTAAACATGCAACACAAATCTACTACAAAATCCTCCCAATCCACCTGCCTTCTTACTGCTATGTAACTATTATACCAAGACTCAGCCTTACCAATCAAGTACAAGTTAGCAAGATCAACTTTATGATTATCTAAAATCTTTCATAAGGTAAAATACTTCATACATTTCTCAATCCAAATTCGAGGATTAGATCCATCAAACATAGAAAATTCAATTTTCCGCACAAAACCTAATGATTTACCTCCATGGTGAGGTGGATCATTTGATCCTTCACGCTCTGCTCCAGTTGACTGCTTTTCCTTATCTTTCAAGAGTTGAATAATTTTCTCCAGTTGAATCGATTGATTCTCCATTCTTTGTTCCAATTCCAACAATCGAGACTCCATTAATGTCTTTAATTGAGCTACAATGCGTTTTTCGTTTCGCCAGATTACCTCAATCAATGAAACTGAGGAACTTTGAGCGGAAACTAGATAGAGTGATTGAGTTCAGGAGCGAAAATGCTCTGATACCAATGATGTAGAACGCGGGAAGTTATCATTTAATGGAGCTGAGAGAGGAAACTTCGAGTACTCAACATTCAACCAAGAGTATTTTTTAGAGAGATTGAGAGAGGAATAGAAAGATTAAGAAGATGAAATGAACCAGAAATGTGTTTATTATTAATCATGTTGCCAATGATAACAAGAGTATAGTATTTGTAGAGAATTAGCATAATAGAATGCTAACTGAATACTAACAAAATGGAAGTTAGTTAGACAACTAACTTCCCCCCCAAATGGGTTTAAGTTGTTAAACCTCTAATTGTACCCTATATCATTTATCTTGTAATTTTCCTCCTATCACTTGAAATTCATGTCTTCTCTCTCAAAGTCTAGGTACTACTTTTGTGCCATTTTCTCTTACTTGTCGATTACAATACGTGAAATGTAATTAGATATAAGTTGAGGATAGTGATGATTATTACAACCAATGTGATAAATTCGCACACAAGTAATATACAAAGAGTTTGTAACTACGTTGACTAGAATATACTTTATTCATGGAATCACTAGCAGGGCCACAATGACTGGATGACCTTGTGATGTGATTACTAAGCCAAGTACGCCTAATAATCAAGCTTGCTTGATAAACTTGGACCTTCTTGAATCCAAGAACTATGAATCACTTTTTAACTCTAAACAAGAATTTATACACTCTTAAAACCATTCATTGAAATCAAGATGTTTAACATTAAACACTTAATACTCCTGTAAAGTTCCTAATGGTTCGAAAATGTCAAGCAAGAATGCATGACAATAGTCAAGATTCAAAGTTTTTAACAAAATTCAATTCACTTTTAATAAACTTGTAAAAAAGCCTTAAATAGACATTACAAGACTCCTACTTGAACTAGGAATGAAAAGCAAATAAAATAACTACAAGAAGAAAGGATAAACATGCTTAACAAACTCATCCCTTACACGAAAGCTAGCACACATGTGCTTGGACGACAAACACTATAACAATATCCTTCTCCTAGTTTATTTTTTTTGGCAATACAAAATATTTATTGATAACCAAAAAAAGGTTTTACAAAATAAGGAGCTAAAGCAACAGGCTGCCCTAACACCAACTATACCACAAAACACATACCAAAGAATCAGCTTAAGATTTTCCTGATCACTACATCTACATGAAACTCTAAAAATGATATCCTTAACAAATATACTAGACTCATTAGAGACATTTCAAAAAGTTTGCTATTTCTCTACAACGAAATTGCATAAACACACTCAGTAAACATCATCATATACACCTTATCTTTACTTTTATTTTTACTTCTAGCCTTCTTAATAGCAGTAGCTAATTCCTCCACAACATCTATTTGAGGTTGACAGTTGATAAAACTCAATACCTGCTTCCAAACTACTATAAGAACAATTAAAGAACATGTTGAGTAGTTTCCATCTGCTGACCACAAATTTTACATAAAGGGCATGGTTGCAGTTGATAATTTGTTAAGTAATGAGAGCCAACGGATGAATTTTCTCTTTGGAGTTGCTTTGTTATTATACACTAACCTTCTTCAGTCCATCCTTACACAATCTTCTTGAAGCTTCTTGTAAGTTTTATTGCTGCTAAAAGATTGTTAAATGTACTCCATCACTAGTAGAATAAATGCTTATTGTTGCGGTCATTAAGTGGCCTATTGTGGCGGTTTTAGCCGCGCAACAATTAAGGGGGCAGATAGGTAATTAATATATTGCTGCGATTTTAAACCGCAACAATATTTGAACATATTGTTGCGGTTTCTGGGTAAAACCACAACAATATATTTATTTTATATCAAATTTATAAAGCATATTGCTGCCGTTCTGGGTCAAAACCGCAACAATATATTACACCTATTGCTGCGGTTCCTAGCCAAAACCGCAACAATATGTACTGGTACAGGTAAAAAACAAAAGTTTTTTTTTTATTGCATTTTGCCATCAAATTTGAAAGACAAAAAGGCTACAAGAAAATAAAACACTATTGATTGAAACTAATGACAAAAGAATATTACACAAAATTCAAAAACATAAAAAATACAAAAAGAGAGATCTGAAAAGAAATTATAACAATTATCCTACGCCCAACATAAGAACAAGAATGTAAGTCCAAAAATAATATATAAAAATAAAATATACTACAACTATAATATAATAATATCACAAAAATCTGAAAATAATATAACATCAATCATATAATTCATAAGTAGTAATTTTGTATATAAATAATTACAAAAATATTATAACAACAACCATTACAAAACCCGGAACGAACTGGAACAAATGGATGTGGAAGACGACGAACGAATGTGGAAGACGACGAACAGATGTGGCAGACGACGAGTGGTTTCGCCGGAACAGACGGGAACGACGAGTGGTTTCGCCGGAACGAAGGGGAATTGGAAGACGCTGGAACGAACTGGAATGAACGGAGACGTGAAACTGATGTGGTTTCTCCATAAATCGATCAACAAACACAGTAAAACCCATAAATCAAAAATCAAAAACACCCACAACAAAAAACAAAAAAAAAACCCATGAAAAATCATGCGAAGAATTAAGAGGAGAGGAGAGTCGAAGAATTAAGAGTGAGAGGAGAGAGAGAGAGGCGTGAGAGGAGAGGGAGAGGTGTGAGAGAGACATTGTGAGGAGAGGCTGGCAACGGTTACTATTAGTGTTTAGGCAGAGGGGTGTGATGGTACTTAACACTATTATATAATATTAGGCATTTATATTGCTGCGATTTTTTATAGAAACCGCAACAATATATTAAAATTTTAATATTTTAATATATTGCTATATAGTTGGTCAAAATAGTCTACTAATTTCGAAAAATTTCCCGTTAACATCTATTGCTGCGGTTTTGGTTGGGAACCGCAACATTTAGTTTATTTTCGATTTATTCTTTTCTTTTGACGTGGCTTATGGTTACGTATAAGTAAAACCGTAGCAATATAGTCACAGCAATAAACAATTATTCTACTAGTGCATCCTCCAACTTCGCCAGAAGATCTCTAGCTGCAATAATCTTCCTAAGTATCCAAAAGATATTACAACTCACAATAACATCTTGCACATTACTTCTCTTGATGTAGTAGGCATTTACCTACCTTGCACAAAGCTTATCTTGTTTAGAAGCTATAGCCCACAATAATTATAAGATAGCAGCTTTGTTCCAAAGCATCACATCCACCACATTCAAACCACCAGCAGTTTTTGGATGGTGAATGTAAGACCAAGCCACATGCCTCATAGAATTATCTACAACACCTGTCCAAAGGAAGCTTCTACAGATTGTTTTCACAGCTTTAATCAATTTCTTAGGAAGAGGAAAAAGTTAATCCCAATAATTCTGCATACTCCCAAGAATATACTTCACTAGCTGAATTCTGCCAGCATAAGAAAGAAAATGTGTCGTCCATCCTTGAGCCCTTGTAGTGATATTGTCTATATATTATAGGTTTACACTGAGAAAAATTAAGCTTCTTAGGTGCTAGAGGCACACCAAGATACCTAAAAAGCAAGGAATTAATAAGCATTTGGATACTACTAGCCAGTTGTGAAGCCACCTCCTGAGTAATGCTAGATAAGTAAATACAACTCTTTTCATTGCTTGCTTCGAAACCGAAAGCCTGGGAGAATATATGAAAAGCTTCCATCATTTGCCCAACTAAACTATGATTTGCTCTACCAAACATGAGAAAATCATCTGCAAACATTAAGTGAGTGAGCTTAACTCTCTTACACTTAGGATGGTAGTTGAACTCAGGATTACTACTCATCACACCCAAACACCTACTAGGATATTTCATACTCAGAGCAAACTGAAAAGGAGACAAGGGATCACCTTATCTCAAACCTCCTTCTCCTACTTTAACTAGACTCCTAAAGGTGCTTAAAGTAAGAGAACATATTTCAAATAGAAGAGTAAAAACTTACAAGCAAAGGACTCTAAAGCAAATTAAATTATCTATTAGATATGATTCCTAACAGAACTAGAAATCTATGTAACTAACAAGCCCTAATGAGCTTAGGACTCATTTCTTTAAACCATCCATTTCCTTTCACTGCTCTTCATTCATGAGCCATGCCAATACATCCACCAACACTTGGTTTCTTGTCTTGAGCTTGAGCCTCATATACTCCATAACCAAATCAATTGATTCTTGTACCATAAGTGCATTTGCATTTGCATCATCTTGTGAGGTTAAATGCAACAAGCTAATGTCACATTCATTGTGGCCCTTACATTAATCACAAGACTATAATACATTCTAGTCTCTCTGAAAGATATGATAATCTCCCGTAAATATCCCTTGTATACCTAGGTTGTACCTATTTATGTTTAATGAAATCATAGAGGCTCCTCAAGGAGATTATCATATCTTTCATGGTAATCAGAGCCTAACCCTAGCCACCCTCAACCCTAATCTTTTCTTTTCTCTTCGTCCGCCATGACTGCCGCCGGCAAGGACGCCACTACCCCCCCATCTTCTTCTTCCTCCTTTCATCCTGCAGTTCACGTTTCTTACCAAAAGGCCATCCCTATCACTCTTTCCATGGATAAACCTTCATACAATGCTTGGGCTACACTCTTCTTCGAGCGCGGTTCTTGTTGCTGTTGATCCCGCGCACAACGCGACCCCTCACTCTCCCTCTTTTTCCGGCCACCGTGGTGGTAGACAGGGCGGCAAGTCCGGCCGTGGCCGCGTCGGGAGGACTCATGGCCGCGGGCGGGGCCACCCGTCTCCTGCAGCTCCGTTCTATGGTTATGGGTATCCCCCTTATGGTCCGTATGGGAGTTGGCAGCCCTACTGGGCCTTCCCTCCCAGCCCGTACCCCACTATGGGCCCCAGACCCCCTTCGCAGCACCCGGGCTGTGGCCTGCTTGGTCCTCCACCCCCTCAGCAGCAGCCCACTGCATCCACAACAGCCCCGCAAGCCTTCGTGGCTCCTCAGCCCACTACCGAGCAGCTTGTGCCCACGACACTCCCTCAACTCTTCAATGCTATGTCCATTCAACACCCGACGACAATTGGTATTTTGATACGGGTGCCTCTACCCATCTTATGAATGATCCAGGTATTCTTCCCTCTATTTCTAATTGGCGTAATTATTTTTCTCATATTATGGTTGGTGATGGTAAATTAATTCCAGTTAAAGGCATTGGCACCTCCACCCTCCCTTCCCCACATCCTCCCCTAACCCTTAGCAATATTCAATATGCCCCTGCCATTGTGAAAAACCTTATCTCTGTCCATCATTTCACCATTGATAATCATGTTTCTGTAGAATTTGACCCTTTTGGTTTCACTATGAAGGATTTGAGGACGGGGACGACCTTGACGAGGTGCAATAGTTCTGGGGACCTATACCGCCTTTCTGCTTCATCAATCACACCATCATCTACCTTTGCCGCTATCTCTCCTACTACTTGGCACAACCGACTTGGTCATCCTGGCCCTGCTATCTTAGATTTTCTTAAGTCTAAAAAATGCATTACTTGTAATAAAGATTCCCTCTCCCCTCTTTGTCATGCTTGTCAATTAGGGAAACATTGTCGTTTACCTTTTTCTCCATCTAATAATATTACATTTGCACCTTTTTCTATTATACATACTGATTTGTGGACTTCTCCAGTTATTAGTCCCTCTGGTTATCGTTATTATCTCTTATACTTGGATGACTACTCTCACTATCTTTGGGTTTTTCCGCTCAAATCAAAATCACCAGTTTCCTCCACCTTTTGTCTATTTATTGCTCACATTAAAACTCAATTTAATTTCACCATTAAAACGATCCAATGTGACAATGGCACTGAATATGTGAAAAATGAGCTCACCTCTTATTGTGCCACTAATGGCATCGTTTCTCGCCACTCTTGCCCTTACACATCATTTCAAAACGGCAAAGTCGAACGTATGATCCGCACCACCAATGATGTGGCTCGTACCCTACTCTTCCACGCCTCTCTCCCTCCCTCATTTTGGGTGGAGGCCCTTCATATGGCCACATATCTTCTTAATATCCGCCCCACAAAACTACTTCATTTCCTTACTCCCCTTCATCGCCTCTACAACCGTTCTCCATTTTACTCTCACCTTCGCACTTTTGGATGCCTTTGCTATCCAAACCTTAGTGCCACCATGTCTCATAAGCTTAGCCCACGTTCCACTCCTTGCCTCTTCCTTGGATACCCCCCTAATCATCGTGGGTATCGTTGTCTTGACCTCTACTCTAAGAAAATAATTCTTTCCCGTCATGTGACCTTTGACGAGTCATCTTTCCCCTTCTCCTCTCTCCATGTCCTTAACCCCATGGACTATGAGTTTCTTCGTCCTCGTCCGCCCGTGTCCTCGGCCCAATCCTCACAGGCCACTCCCCCTCCCCTCCCTCTTCCCTCTCCTTCACCCTCGGTCCAGCAGTCTGGCCCATTTATCCCCCCCCCCTCTACTCCCCTCCTGCCCAACTCCACAAAATGGCTTCCGCCCCCCGCCAGGCCCAACGCTTCAACCCCCCCACCAGCCCACCTATCTCTCCCCTCCATCACTCCCTACCCAGCCCCCGTGAGCCCCCCAGCCCACCCAACCCTCGTGCACCTACCAGCCCACCAACCCCCGCGAGCCTACCAGCCCTACTCGCCCTCGCCACCCCCCTCCCCCCAAGTCCGCCTCGCTCCACCTCACAACCACCACCCGACGCCCGCCCACCTACCACTAGAAGCCAAATTGGCATTTTCAAACCCAATCCCTACCGTGGCCACCGTTTTTTCAACGTCCAACTCCCACCTGACTTGTCCCCTTTACCCCGCTCCCACCTCCATGCCTTACAAGATCCTAACTGGAAAGCCGCCATGTATGATGAATATAATGCGCTAATTAAAAATAATACTTGGACTTTGGTAGAGCGCCCCCAGGGGGCCAATATGATTCGTTGTATGTGGTTGTTTAAACATAAGTTTTGGTCTGATGGGTCTCTTGAGCGCTACAAGGCGCGCTTGGTTGTTAATGGTAAGACACAGGAGGTTGGCATTGATTGTGATGAAACATTTAGCCCCGTGATTCGTCCTAATACTATTCGTACTGTTCTTAGCCTTGTTGTGTCCCGTAGGTGGTCTATCCACCAGCTTGATGTGAAAAATGCTTTCTTACATGGCAATTTGCAGGAAACTGCATGTCTATATGTTTCAGCCCCCAGGTTTTCAAGACTCCACTAATCCTAAGAGTGTCTGTTTATTACAAAAGTCTCTCTATGGTCTGAAACAGGCACCCAGGGCATGGTACCAACGCTTTGCTACCTACATCTTGTCTATCAGCTTTGTCAGCAGCAAATGTGATCCTTCTCTCTTCATTTATCGCCGTGGACAGGACATGGCCTATATTTTATTGTATGTGGATGATATTGTGCTAGCCACCTCCTCGGACTCCCTCCGGAACCGCATCATCTCACTTCTTCGGTCCGAGTTTGCTATGACTGATTTGGGCCCTCTCTCATACTTCCTTGGGATATCGGTACAACGCACCTCCAAGCACATGTTCCTATCTCAGCGCAAATATGCCGAGGAATTTCTTGCTCGTGCTAACATGTCTTCCTGCAACCATTCTGCTACTCCTGTTGATACTAAGGCCAAACTCAGCGCCTCCAGCGGTCCTCCCATGAAGGACCCCACTCTTTATCGTAAGCTTGCTGGTGCCCTCCAGTACCTGACGTTCACTCGTCCGGACATCTCTTATGCCGTTCAGCAGATTTGCCTCTTCATGCATGACCCTCGTGAGCATCATTTTCATGCCCTCAAGCGAATCCTTCGATACCTCAAGGGCACCTTAGACTATAGTATGCATTACTCATCTACTCCTGTCACGAGCCTTATTTCTTACACAGATGCAGATTGGGGTGGGTGCCCCGACACGCGGCGCTCTACATTAGGGTACTGTGTGTTTCTTGGTGATAACTTGATTTCTTGGTCCTCAAAACGGCAAGCTACCCTCTCTCGCTCCAGTGCCGAGGCCGAGTACCGCGGCGTTGCCAACGTCGTCGCTGAGTCTTGTTGGCTCTGCAACCTTCTTCTAGAGCTACACTGTCCTCTCGCCCAAGCTACCATGGTTTTTTGTGACAATGTTAGTGTTGTTTACATGTCTCATAATCCGGTTCAACATCAACGCACTAAACATGTCGAGATGGATATTCACTTTGTCCGCGAAAAGGTTGCCCTTGGTCATGTTCGAGTCCTCCATGTACCTTCTGTGTTAGAATGTAATCACAAGCAACGAAATTTCTAACGGGGCAAACAAATGGAAGAAGAGGAAATGGGAGTAAAGGCTCTTTAGTTCCTTCATTTAAAGCTAGTTGTTATATGGTCTATGATAACTTGCAACTACGAGCATGACTTGACTTTACCTTTAATATATCTCCCCATCAATTAATATTAAACTAGTTATTAAGCCCGGGCTATACCCCGGGTAAGAAAATTTTCATTTATTAAAATCGTACTTTGATATAATAGCACTAAATACTACTTGGTCTAGTGGTTAAAACTTTAGTGCATGAACTTGAGGTCACGAGATCAAAATCTATACTATGCAATTTATAATTTTTTTTATTGTACATGGATTACATGATCTAAAACTCCCTAGGGAGAGCGCCACGTGGCACCGTTCCTGGTTTACACACGCCTTTTAATATATTAGTATAGATTGCAGCATATTGAAGATATACCCTTTAATATATCTTTTCAATATTAAGAAGTTGTGCATGATGGTCCTCGAAATTTGATTTCAAAACCCAACCAGATAATTACTATAGCTATTTTATAAATACTTTCTCCGTTTCATATTACTCGTTACACTTCTCAATTCACAAACTCCTATGCAATTTTTTGAGAAGAGAGAGGTAGAGAGTAAAAAGAAAAGGGACCCATGTAAGAGGAGAGAGATATAGAGTGTTTATTGTCCAAAAAGAAAGTGTAGCAAGTAATGTGAAACTTCCCACAATGAAAAGTGTAGCGAGTATTATGAAACGGAAAAAAATATATTTTTAATAATAAAACATATACAGAATGGCAATATAACCTTTTTAATCAGGGATTAACTAGCTGATATACGCTAGCTAGTTGCTAAGCTTGCAAAAAGATTTTGTTGACTAAAATTGCCTATGTGAAATCTATACAAATATATTATAAGGCGTGCGAAAACAAGAAACTGTGCCGCGTGGTGCTCTCCCTAGGGAGTTTTAGTTCATGTAATCCATGTACAATAAAAAATTAAGAAATTGTATAGTATAGGGTTTGATCCCAAGACCTCAAGTACATATACTAAAGTTTTGATCACTAGACTAAGTTGTATTTAGTGTTATTAGCATAAAGTATTATACTAATAAATGAAAACTTTTTCTTCGCGGGCATAGCCCGAGCATAAAAACTAGTTAAAAAACGAAAAGATGTGGCAAAAAATAATTCCATCTGCAAGACACGTCCGCTCTGATAGATCCAAAAATAACGAGGAAATTAAAGAAGAATATGCACAATGATTGAGCGTGCATACGCCTTTCTAAACAAGGAGATACACTTTGGTACTTGAAATTTGAGACATTAACCTCAAGACACAATCACCATCTTCCCCTCACTCTCATAAACTATAATCATGACAATCTACAATCATTCTTAACGAATTCGAATTTGAATTCCCAAGAAAACGTTATTCAACCCATGACTCTATTTATACAGAACCAGTCTCGTCTTAAAAAAAAAAAAAAACACACACACACACAAAGCATAACACAAGAAAAGAGATCAGAGAAGAGTGAGAATAGCCAACCACCTAAACAAAGAGAGAAAAAATGGCAATGATCCGAAAATGTGGAATCAGCAGTAGCCCAACTCGGTCCCGGACACCATTACCGCACCAACATGGACGCAAGCGGATGACTCTAGGGATGCATCTTGTAAGTCCCATCGAATGCGACAGGAAACCACTTCCTCGACAGGGCTTATTACGGCGAGGGATTACTAACAACGAGGCATTAATCTCCAGAAACACACTGAAAGATTTGATGGCATCTTCAAATGTATTGGCTAAAACAATGGCAGATGATAATCAAGTTTTTGTGTTCCAAGAGCAGAGCACTGGAGGCGACATTCTGCCTCAGCTGATGAGTAATGGCGGTCATGCCGGGACCGGACGAAGGATTAGACGTGGGATAAGCAGACCAGCCACCGCTTCAGCAGGTCATCGAATTCGGTTTTTAAACCGGGTGTGGCGCCCTGTGCTTGGTGCTATTCCAGAAGGAAAATCATATGATGCACCACCTCATTTGTCTCAGTGAATCAGCGTCACAATATACTTCAAACCAGAGTTTGTGCACACACAGTGCACTTACAGCGCATCAATATAGAGTATGTATGAGCACAAAGGCTCCAAAATATATGTCCGGAAGGAGGCTGCTTGCCCCATCCATCCTACTAATGTAACTTTTGTCTTTCTTTTTTTCTCCCCTCCTTCCCCTCTCTCTTTTTCAGTTAATATATTGTGTACCTCCGTTGATCAAACATTTGTATTCATCTCAAAAAGCTCTTACACAATACATAGAATTGTTTGACTTAGTTCAGAATGAAAGAAGCATAAAAAGTAGTACAATGAGCGATGTTGGATTTATAGCGGGTACGGATAGTGTATTCTTAAAACAAAGTCTTTATATCTTTATTAGACTCTTTTTTTAGTTGATCCGTTTTCTTGGACACACTTGCCAATACATTATTTTGAACCTTTATATCTTTAATTATAATTAAGCAAAAATTATAAAAAGTTTATATATGGAAAATATACATTAAAACGAATCTATGTACTATGTTTAGAGTTCAAAACTTGTAAAAAAAAAAAAAGAGAAAGAAAGTCCTAGAAAGAGAAACTAAAAGATCAAAAGAAAACCTTGAAAATCATCCCCAAGTTGAAAACCCTAAAACCCAATGCTCAACAACAATCTCCAAATTTCTTCCCCAAAATCAATTCGTTATCCAGAATCTCACTCTTATATATCAGTCTCTACTTAATTACGGTACTTTTAACCTTTGTTTAAAGCAAAAAAGAAAGGTGTAATTATTTTCCCCCAATTCAATTGCAACCTATAAAGCAGACCTATAATCTCAAATTGTCTTCATTTCTCCCTATTAGGAGTGTAGAAGTAATTAATTGCATTACTAAAGTTAACTTATGGTTTAAAACCCCTTAAAGTTCTTTTAGTTGATTAAGGAAATTTATTTATTTTCATTTCAAGTACAAAGTAGTTGGGCATCCTAGGGTTTTCATATGTGCATCATAATTTATGAAGAGTGAGATAATTTTCTTTTCTGATGAATTGTTTGGTGGTTGTGGCGTGTTTTTTTTATGTTGGTAGAGTGTTTCCGACAAGATGATGTGTTAAGTCCTTTCACCTTCCTCCTCTTTATCTGCAGAGTCGAGTTTCGCATTCAATGCAATGGAATTGATCAGGCAAGCTTGCTCCAATTTCATTCTTACCTCTCTCAGGTAACCGAAAAACTTCCCTATAAAAGGAACATTCAGGTAAGCTTTCTAATTGCACCAACTTCATTCTCTATGTTCTATCTTCCCATGCCTGTTAGCAATAACTCCTCTGGAAATATATTTTTCATAAATACGAATAACCCTAAAAGATTTAAAAATGTTATTTGTCAAACCCTAATGAAAAAGAGAGTTCTTCAAACCTCTCCTCTAGTTCTTTCCCTGATGTGCCTATCATTCCCCCAAATGTCTCTGATGTTTCTACACTGTTGTGATCCCCCCTGTCAATGTTTTTGTGAGTGACCCCCTCCTCCTACGTTTTCTTAAGCTATATATTGTATCCCTCAAGTTAAGAAGGATATTGTGAGCTCACCTAGTCTTGTTTGATTGGAAAAATGCTGTCAGTCCTATTTGACTTGCGTACAACTATCTCTCGTACAAAGGCAGACTATAAATTCGGTAAGGGGAACATTGATTATTTTGAAATGGGTAACCATTGGATCCTTTTTGAGGTTTACTAACCCTCAAGCTCTTGCCTTGGTCTGGAGTGAAAGACCATGACACATTCAAGGTGATTTGTTTGTTATTTATCCATGGAAGCCTTAATTTGATCCTTATCTTGAGGAGGTCAGGTGGGTAAACTTGTGGGTGAGGATCCCAAGACTACCCATTGAACTTCTCAACTTCGATTCTATAGCTAACTTGCTAGCAGCTAATGAAATTGGGGCTTTGTTCAAGTTGGACCAAAGGTCTCTCCTGAGAAACAAGATACATTTTGCAAGAGCTTGTGTAAGAGTGGATATTTAAGGTAAGCGGAGTGATGTTGTGAATGGATATGTTAGTTGGTATGAAGACTTCTCTTCGAGATGTTCATTCTGTGGAGAAGATGCCCATGTTATTGATGTATATCCCTTTCTTAACTCACCCAAAAAAGAAATTACTATCATGTTGCTAAAAAACCCTAAACAAGAAAACTTATATCAGACTCTTGCAAAGGCCTCTAGTTAAGAACTTAATGTATTCATTGTTGAGTAAGAAAAAATGGTACATGTAAGTCTAGATATTTGCAAAGAACCCCCTCCCCCATCTAACCCTAATTCTAAGTCTATTGGTAAAGTTATTCATGGGACTGCTAGAATTCTGCCTACACCTCCTGGTAAAGGCATTTCCATCAATGAACCCTCTGTCAAGACTAGGACTAGGTTCCCAGGTAAGAAGTTACATCCCCTCCTGCTTCTGGTAAAGGTAAGAAAAATATTGTGGTTGTCCAAGCTTGGACCTCTGATGAGTTCTCTGATGATGAGGTTGTTGTGCATATATCTCACGTCTCTCCTCTCCCTGTAATGCTACCTTCTGAGAAGGTGAATGTCTCTGAGAAGGATTTGTCCCTCTACTTTCTCCTGTCCCACTTCAAGTTTATTTCCTAACTGAGCTTATTGATCATAGTCAATATTTGCCTCTGGCTAAGCTAGCTAAAGTCGATAAGGTGAGCATTGATGGTGAGAATGATGTTGATGGTACCTTCTTGGTTGATGGTTGTGATGATGATCTGCTATGAGACTATAACTCCTATGCTAAAATTCGTTTCATTCTCTACACTCTAATAACTGTATTTTTAGACAAATAGAGAACATGAGCATGGACCCTACTCTTTTGGTGAATATTTCCTGTAAGTCTGGCTCTACTAAAAGAAGGAAGGAAGACATTGAAGAAGATGATGCCTCTTCAATCCTGATGAGGAAGAAAAACGAGCTTGGCCGACCCTAGCGTAAGCAAATGTCTCCTGGTTTTAATATGTTTTAAATAAATATTATCATAATAAGTTTTTGGAATATTAGAGGGCTAGGAAAGAAAATTGCTTTTGTTGATGTAAAAGATTTTTGCCATTGCATGAAGATTCATATTATGTGGCTATGTGAAGTAAAATATTAGTCCCCTCCTATGATCATAGCTAATCAATGTGGTTTTAACCACTTTGATTATATTCCTACTATAGGCCTTTCAGAGGGCATTTGGCTGTTATGAAAAGATTATAATCAAATCCCTTTTAATTGGGTTACATTGTATTATATAAGTCAACTCGATTTATTGCTTGTTTTATATCTCTTCTTAATGTTATAACTTATCTTTTCATGCTATTTTTACTAGAGAAAATTCTCAATGTTAGGCTCTTATTCTTGAGAATTCTCAATGGTGGGTTCAACTTTTTTTTCCCATTGCTAGGCCTCAATTTTATCGATTTACCCAAATATAGCATTAATGAGGTTTAAACGTTAATTTTATGTTTAGTTTTAATACTTCTAAATATTCATCTATGTAGATATGGATCAGAGAGCACAAAATGAAGCACATAATATATATATATATATATATATATATATATATATTATATATATATATATATATATATATATATATACCTTGAAGGGTTGAAAAGGCTCAGGAGGAAAAATGGAAGTGAGATTGAAGAAAAATGATCAGAGTGCCACCATGTTTGCAACATCAGAAATCCATTACATTGTACATGTGTAAACCAAAAACAAAATATCACAGCCCAAAAAGAAGAGTAACAGGGTTGTTTCCTT
>NC_079207.1:34201920-34212513 GCF_026745355.1 Beta vulgaris subsp. vulgaris | reverse complement strand
GAAAAGGCCAAAATAAGCCGAAAATGGCATTTTCGTTCCCGAAATGCAACCAACAACAAATGACAGCCTAAGAATCTACATACTAGTTATATTATGCCTCATTTAATCATGTTCAAGGAAAATTTGGATTAAATGACTTGATAAGTACATTTTGGGAGCGAAAAGGCCAAAATAGGCCGGAAATGGCCTTTTCGTTCCCGAAATGCAACCAACAACAAATGAAAGCCTAAGAATCTACATACTAGTTATATTATGCCTCATATAATCATGTTCAAAGAAAATTTGGGTTAAATGACTTGATAAGTACATTTTGGGAGCGAAAAGGCCAAAATAGGCCGAAATGGCCTTTTCGTTCCCGAAATGCAACCAACAACAAATGAAAGCCTAAGAATCTACATACTAGTTATATTATGCCTCATATAATCATGTTCAAAAAATTTGGGTTAAATGACTTGATAAGTACATTTTGGAGCGAAAAGGCCAAAATAGGCCGGAAATGGCTTTTTTCCCGAAATGCAACCAACAACAAATAAAGCCTAAGAATCTACATACTAGTTATATTATGCCTCATATAATCATGTTCAAAGAAAATTTGGGGTTAAATGACTTGATAAGTACATTTTGGAGCGAAAAGGCCAAAATAGGCCGGAAATGGCCTTTTCGTTCCCGAAATGCAACCAACAACAAATGAAAGCCTAAGAATCTACATACTAGTTATATTATGCCTCATATAATCATGTTCAAAGAAAATTTGGGGTTAAATGACTTGATAAGTACATTTTGGGAGCGAAAAGGCCAAAATAGGCCGGAAATGGCCTTTTCGTTACGGAAATGAACACAACAAATGAAAGCCTAAGAATCTACATACTAGTTATATTATGCCTCATATAATCATGTTCAAAGAAAATTTGGGGTTAAATGACTTGATAAGTACATTTTGGGAGCGAAAAGGCCAAAATAGGCCGGAAATGGCCTTTTCGTTCCCGAAATGCAACAACAACAATAAAGCCTAAGAATTACAACTAGTTATATTATGTCATATAATCATGTTCAAGGAAAATTTGGAGTTAAAAGACTTGATAAGTACATATTGGGAGCGAAAAGGCCAAAATAGGCCGAAAATGGCATTTTTGTTCCCGAAATGCAACCAACAACAAATGAATGCCTAAGAAACTACATACTAGTTATATTATGCCTCATATATGATGTTCAAAGGAATTTGGGGTTAAATGACTCGATAAGTACATTTTGGGAGCGAAAAGGCCAAAATAGGCCGGAAATGGCCTTTTCGTTCCCGAAATGCAACCAACAACAAATGAAAGCCTAAGAATCTACATATAGTTATATTATGCCTCATATAATATGTTCAAAGAAAATTTGGGGTTAAATGACTTGATAAGTACATTTTGGGAGCGAAAAGGCCAAAATAGGCCGGAAATGGCCTTTTCGTTCCCGAAATGCAACCAACAACAAATGAAGCCTAAGAACTACATACTAGTTATATTATGCCTTATATAATGATGTTCAAAGGAATTTGGGGTTAAATGACTCGATAAGTACATTTTGGGAGCGAAAAGGGGAAAATAGGCCGGAAATGGCCTTTTTATTTCCGAAATGCAACCAACAACAAATGAAAGCCTAAGAATCTACATACTAGTTATATTATGCCTCATATAATCATGTTCAAAGAAAATTTGGGTTAAATGACTTGATAAGTACATTTTGGGAGCGAAAAGGCCAAAATAGGCCGGAAATGGCCTTTTCGTTCCCGAAATGCAACCAACAACAAATGAAAGCCTAAGAATCTACATACTAGTTATATTATGCCTCATATAATCATGTTCAAAGAAAATTTGGGGTTAAATGACTTGATAAGTACATTTTGGGAGCGAAAAGGCCAAAATAGGCCGGAAATGGCTTTTCGTTCCCGAAATGCAACCAACAACAATTAAGCCTAAGAATCTACATACTAGTTATATTATGCCTCATATAATCATGTTCAAAGAAAATTTGGGGTTAAATGACTTGATAAGTACATTTTGGGAGCGAAAAGGCCAAAATAGGCCGGAAATGGCCTTTTCGTTCCCGAAATGCAACCAACAACAAATGAAACCTAAGAATCTACATACTAGTTATATATGCCTCATATAATATGTTCAAAGAAAATTTGGGGTTAAATGACTTGATAAGTACATTTTGGGAGCGAAAAGGCCAAAATAGGCCGGAAATGGCCTTTTCGTTCCCGAAATGCAACCAACAACAAATGAAAGCCTAAGAATCTACATACTAGTTATATTATGCCTCATATAAATCATGCTCAAAGAAAATTTGGGGTTAAATGACTTGATAAGTACATTTTGGGAGCGAAAAGGCCAAAATAGGCCGGAAATGGCTTTTCGTTCCCGAAATGAACCAACAACAAATGAACCTAAGAATCTACATACTAGTTATATTATGCCTCATATAATATGTTCAAAGAAAATTTGGGGTTAAATGACTGATAAGTACATTTTGGGAGCGAAAAGGCCAAAATAGGCCGGAAATGGCCTTTTCGTTCCCGAAATGCAACCAACAACAAATGAAAGCCTAAGAATCTACATATGTTATATTATGCCTCATATAATATGTTCAAAGAAAATTTGGGGTTAAATGACTTGATAAGAACATTTTGGGAGCGAAAAGGCCAAAATAGGCCGGAAATGGGTGTTTTGTTCCCGAAATGCAACCAACAACAAATGAAAGCCTAAGAATCTACATACTAGTTATATTATGCCTCATATAATATGTTCAAAGAAAATTTGGGGTTAAATGACTTGATAAGTACATTTTGGGAGCGAAAAGGCCAAAATAGGCCGGAAATGGCCTTTTCGTTCCCGAAATGCAACCAACAACAAATGAAAGCCTAAGAAACTACATACTAGTTATATTATGCCTCATATAATGATGTTCAAAGAAAATTTGGGGTTAAATGACTTGATAAGTACATTTTGGGAGCGAAAAGGCCAAAATAGGCCGGAAATGGCCTTTTCGTTCCCGAAATGCAACCAACAACAAATGAAAGCCTAAGAATCTACATACTAGTTATATTATGCCTCATATAATCATGTTCAAAGAAAATTTGGGTTAAATGACTTGATAAGTACATTTTGGGAGCGAAAAGGCCAAAATAGGCCGGAAATGGCCTTTTCGTTCCCGAAATGCAACCAACAACAAATGAAAGCCTAAGAATCTACATACTAGTTATATTATGCCTCATATAATCATGTTCAAAGAAAATTTGGGTTAAATGACTTGATAAGTACATTTTGGGAGCGAAAAGGCCAAAATAGGCCGGAAATGGCCTTTTCGTTCCCGAAATGCAACCAACAACAAATGAAAGCCTAAGAATCTACATACTAGTTATATTATGCCTCATATAATCATGTTCAAAGAAAATTTGGAGTTAAATGACTTGATAAGTACATATTGGGAGCGAAAAGGCCAAAATAGGCCGAAAATGGCATTTTGTTCCCGAAATGCAACCAACAACAAATTTTAGCTTAAGAATCTACATACTAGTTATTATGCCTCATATAATCATGTTCAAAGAAAATTTGGGTTAAATGACTTGATAAGTACATTTGGGAGCGAAAAGGCCAAAATAGGCCGAAATGGCTTTTCGTTCCCGAAATGCAACCAACAACAAATGAAGCCTAAGAATCTACATCTAGTTATATTATGCCTCATATAATCATGTTCAAAGAAAATTTGGGTTAAATGACTTGATAAGTACATTTTGGGAGCGAAAAGGCCAAAATAGGCCGGAAATGGCCTTTTCGCCCGAAATGTAACCAACAACAAATGAAAGCCTAAGAATCTACATACTAGTTATATTATGCCTCATATAATCATGTTCAAAGAAAATTTGGGGTTAAATGACTTGATAAGTACATTTTGGGAGCGAAAAGGCCAAAATAGGCCGGAAATGGCCTTTTCTTCCCGAAATGCAACCAACAACAAATGAAAGCCTAAGAATCTACATACTAGTTATATTATGCCTCATATAATCATGTTCAAAAAATTTGGAGTTAAATGACTTGATAAGTACATTTTGGGAGCGAAAAGGCCAAAATAGGTCGGAAATGCCTTTTCGTTCCGAAATGCAACCAACAACAAATGAAAGCCTAAGAACTACAAATAGTTATATTATGCCTCATATAATGATGTTCAAAGGAATTTGGGTTAAATGACTCGATAAGTACATTTTGGGAGCGAAAAGGCCAAAATAGGCCGGAAATGGCCTTTTCGTTCCCGAAATGCAACCAACAACAAATAAAAGCCTAAGAATCTACATACTAGTTATATTACACCTCATATAATGATGTTCAAAGAAAATTTGGTGTTAAATGACTTGATAAGTACATTTTGGGAGCGAAAAGGCCAAAATAGGCCGGAAATGGCCTTTTCGTTCCCGAAATGTAACCAACAACAAATGAAAGCCTAAGAATCTACATACTAGTTATATTATGCCTCATATAATCATGTTCAAAGAAAATTTGGGGTTAAATGACTTGATAAGTACATTTTGGGAGCGAAAAGGCCAAAATAGGCCGGAAATGGCCTTTTCGTTCCCGAAATAACCAACAACAAATGAAAGCCTAAGAATCTACATACTATTATATTATGCCTCATATAATCATGTTCAAAGAAAATATGGGGTTAAATGACTTGATAAGTACATTTTGGGAGCGAAAAGGCCAAAATAGGCCGGAAATGACCTTTTCGTTCCCGAAATATAACCAACAACAAATGAAAGCCTAAGAATCTACAAACTAGTTATATTATGCCTCATATAATCATGTTCAAAGAAAATTTGGGTTAAATGACTTGATAAGTACATTTTGGGAGCGAAAAGGCCAAAATAGGCCGGAAATGGCCTTTTCGTTCCCGAAATGAACCAACAACAAATGAAAGCCTAAGAATCTACATACTAGTTATATTATGCCTCATATAATCATGTTCAAAGAAAATTTGGGTTAAATGACTTGATAAGTACTTTTGGGAGCGAAAAGGCCAAAATAGGCCGGAAATGGCCTTTTCGTTCCCGAAATGCAACCAACAACAAATAAAGCCTAAGAATCTACATACTAGTTATATATGCCTCATATAATCATGTTCAAAGAAAATTTGGAGTTAAATGACTTGATAAGTACATATTGGGAGCGAAAAGGCCAAAATAGGCCGGAAATGGCATTTTTGTTCCCGAAATGCAACCAACAACAATAAGCTTAAGAATCTACATACTAGTTATATTATGCCTCATATAATCATGTTCAAGAAATTTGGGGTTAAATGACTTGATAAGTACATTTTGGAGCGAAAAGGCCAAAATAGGCCGGAAATGGTTTTCGTTCCCGAAATGCAACCAACAACAAATGAAAGCCTAAAATCTACATACTAGTTATAATGCCTCATATAATCATGTTCAAAGAAAATTTGGGGTTAAATGACTTGATAAGTACATTTTGGGAGCGAAAAGGCCAAAATAGGCCGGAAATGGCCTTTTCGTTCCCGAAATGCAACCAACAACAAATGAAAGCCTAAGAATCTACATACTAGTTATATTATGCCTCATATAATCATGTTCAAAGAAATTTGGGGTTAAATCTTGATAAGTACATTTTGGGAGCGAAAAGGCCAAAATAGGCCGGAAATGGCCTTTTCGTTCCCGAAATGCAACCAACAACAAATGAAAGACTAAAAAACTACATACTAGTTATATTATGCCTCATATAATGATGTTCAAAGGAATTTGGGGTTAAATGACTCGATAAGTACATTTTGGGAGCGAAAAGGCCAAAATAGGCCGGAAATCCTTTTCGTTCCCGAAATGCAACCAACAACAAATGAAAGCCTAAGAATCAACATACTAGTTATATTATGCCTCATATAATCATGTTCAAAGAAAATTTGGGTTAAATGACTTGATAAGTACATTTTGGGAGCGAAAAGGCCAAAATAGGCCGGAAATGGCCTTTTCGTTCCCGAAATGCAACCAACAACAAAATTAAAGCTTAAGAATATACACACTAGTTATATTATGCCTCATATAATGATGTTCAAAGAAAATTTGGGGTTAAATGACTTGATAAGTACATTTTGGGAGCGAAAAGGCCAAAATAGGCCGGAAATGGCCTTTTCGTTCCCGAAATGTAACCAGCAACAAATGAAAGCCTAAGAATCTACATACTAGTTATATTATGCCTCATATAATCATGTTCAAAAAAATTTGGGGTTAAATGACTTGATAAGTACATTTTGGGAGCGAAAAGGCCAAAATAGGCCGGAAATGGCCTTTTCGTTCCCGAAATGCAACCAACAACAAATGAAACCTAAGAATCTACATACTAGTTATATTATGCCTCATATAATCATGTTCAAAGAAAATTTGGGTTAAATGACTTGATAAGTACATTTTGGGAGCGAAAAGGCCAAAATAGGCCGGAAATGGCCTTTTCGTTCCCGAAATGAACCAACAACAAATGAAGCCTAAGAATCTACATACTAGTTATATTATGCCTCATATAATCATGTTCAAAGAAAATTTGGGTTAAATGACTTGATAAGTACATTTTGGGAGCGAAAAGGCCAAAATAGGCCGGAAATGGCCTTTTCGTTCCCGAAATGAACCAACAACAAATGAAAGCCTAAGAATCTACATACTAGTTATATTATCCTCATATAATCATGTTCAAAGAAAATTTGGGTTAAATGACTTGATAAGTGCATTTTGGGAGCGAAAAGGCCAAAATAGGCCGGAAATGGCCTTTTCGTTCCCGAAATGCAACCAACAACAAATAAAAGCCTAAGAATCTACATACTAGTTATATTATGCCTCATATAATCATGTTCAAAGAAAATTTGGGATTAAATGACTTGATAAGTACATTTTGGGAGCGAAAAGGCCAAAATAGGCGGGAAATGGCATTTCGTTCCCGAAATGCAACCAACAACAAATTAAGCTAAGAAATCTACATATAGTTATATTATCTCATATAATCATGTTCAAAGAAAATTTGGGGTTAAATACTTGATAAGTACATTTTGGAGCGAAAAGGCCAAAATAGGCCGGAAATGGCCTTTTCGTTCCCGAAATGCAACCAACAACAAATTAAAGCCTAAAATCTACATACTAGTTATACTATCCCATATAATCATGTTCAAAGAAAATTTGGGGTTAAATCACTTGATAAGTACATTTTGGGAGCGAAAAGGCCAAAATAGGCCGGAAATGGCCTTTTCGTTCCCGAAATGCAACCAACAACAAATTAAAGCCTAAAATCTACATACTAGTTTATTATCCTCATATAATCATGTTCAAAGAAAATTTGGGGTTAAATCACTTGATAAGTACATTTGGGAGCGAAAAGGCCAAAATAGGCCGAAATGGCCTTTTCGTTCCCGAAATGCAACCAACAACAAATTAAAGCCTAAGAATCTACATACTAGTTATATTATCTCATATAATCATGTTCAAAGAAATTTGGGGTTAAATCACTCGATAAGTACATTTGGGAGCGAAAAGGCCAAATAAAGCCGAAATGGCCTTTTCGTTCCCGAAATGCAACCAACAACAAATTAAGCCTAAAATCTACATACTAGTTATATTATCTCATATATAATCATGTTCAAAGAAATTTGGGGTTAAATCACTTGATAAGTACATTTTGGGAGAAGAAAAGGCCAAAATAGGCCGGAAATGGCCTTTTCGTTCCCGAAATGCAACCAACAACAAATTAAAGCCTAAAATCTACATACTAGTTATATTATCCTCATATAATCATGTTCAAAGAAATTTGGGGTTAAATCATTGATAAGTACATTTTGGGAGCGAAAAGGCCAAAATAGGCCGGAAATGTGCCTTTTCGTTCCCGAAATGCAACCAACAACAAATGAAAGCCTAAAAATCTACATACTAGTTATATTATTCCTCATATAATCATGTTCAAGGAAAATTTGGAGTTAAAAGACTTGATAAGTACATATTGGGAGCGAAAAGGCCAAAATAGGCCGAAAAGCCTTTTCGTTCCCGAAATGCAACCAACAACAAATTAAAGCCTAAAATCTACATATTAGTTATATTATTCCTCATATAATCATGTTCAAAGAAAATTTGGGGTTAAATCACTTGATAAGTACATTTTGGGAGCGAAAAGGCCAAAATAGGCCGGAAATGGCCTTTTCGTTCCCGAAATGCAACCAACAACAAATTAAAGCCTAAAATCTACATACTAGTTATATTATCTCATATAATCATGTTCAAAGAAAATTTGGGTTAAATCATTGATAAGTACATTTGGGAGCGAAAAGGCCAAAATAGGCCGGAAATGGCCTTTTCGTTCCCGAAATGCAACCAACAACAAATTAAAGCCTAAAATCTACATACTAGTTATATATCTCATATAATCATGTTCAAAGAAATTTGGGGTTAAATCACTTCGATAAGTACATTTGGGAGCGAAAAGGCCAAAATAGGCCAAATGGCCTTTTCGTTCCCGAAATGCAACCAACAACAAATTAAAGCCTAAAATCTACATACTAGTTATATTATCTCATATAATCATGTTCAAAGAGAAATTTGGGGTTAAATACTCGATAAGTACGATTTGGGAGCGAAAAGGCCAAAATAGTTAAAATTGGAGAAATTACACAGACCTGAGTTTATGTCTCATGATTTATTGACTTCCGCCTTTCTTAGGATCCTCAAGTACATGTATCCCTTCCGTGTGATCTACACGCATATAGTTCTCCGACATATTACATCATCTTCCACACTATTTTCAGGATAGGTAAAAGGGGGAGGTCCTCAAATGCATCATATTCTTCCTCATTATCAACATCACCAATACCGAGGATACTCCTTTTACCAGGTACAACAATTGACCACTTATGATCAGCAGGATCAGTTACAAAAAATACTTGCTTGACTTGTGATGCAATTACAAATGGCTCCTCAGTTTCACGTAGACGACTAAGGTCAACAAGAGTGAAACCGCAAGGATCATCGTTTCTTACACAACGTCGATTATGTCAACCCACTTGCAACACAAGAGGCAAATATTAAAAGTACAGTAGTCCAGCTCCCATATTTCTTGTATTCGCCCATAATAGTTGCTTTCAGCATGTACAGCGACTTATCTTTCGAGCTTGCATATTGTGTAGACGACGCCACAAGTGAAACACCACTATTTTGTTGCGATCTTGACTTCAGATCTTGACGTTCAGTCCAAAACGTATACCCATTAATATCATAACCCTCATAAGAGCGTACAATTCACGAGGACCAAATGCTAACCACTTGACTGTTTCAGGAACACTTTCATCCAAATCATTGAGTACTCGTTTATGAAACCAATCAATGAAAGTCTTGTTATGCATTTGCGTCAATGCCCTCACTCCTTTTCCAGGATTGCTAACACGTAATTCCTCCATATGTTCACTTAAATAAGGATGGACATCTGGTACGTGATGCAATACAAATAAGTGAGCTTGTTTACGCTTTTCTACGGAAGGTGTGATCAATTTTGAACCAATTGTACCCTTGCCCTCAAGTCTGCCCTCGTGTCGGGATGTCGGAAGTCCAACAGGATCAACACTAGCAAAATACTCAGCCACAAAATTACTGATCTCTTCACCCACAATCCCTTGAATTATACTACCTTCTGGTTGTGCAGGATTCCGAACTTTATCCTTCAAAGTTCCCATATATCTCTCAAAAGGATAGCACCACCTCAAAAACACTGGACCACACAGCTTAATTTCTCGAACTAGATGGACAATGAGATGGACCATAATGTCAAAGAATGCGGGGGGGAAATACATCTCAAATTTGCATAGAGTTTCAACTACTCTGGCTTGCAAGGAATCGAGGGTCGACGGGTCTAGGACTTTGCTGCAGATTGTATGAAAAAATGAACACAGTTCTGTAATGGTGTGCCTCACATGCTTTGGAAGTATCCCACGAATTGCAATCGGTAAGAATACTTGCATCATGACATGACAATCGTGCGATTTCATACTCGATAACTTCAACTCACCATTTAAGGTAACAAAGCGCTTCATATTCGATGAGTAGCCAGTAGGGACCTTAATGCCATACAATGACTCGCAAAAAATCCGTTTCTCTGCACGCGACATCGTGTAGCAAGCTGGTGGCAAATAATTCTTCTCGAATCCTCCACCTTTTTACTTTTCTGAGTTTCATCATCAACCCTTTCCTCCCCTTTTTCTTCTTCCTTCCGTCCCTTTTCTGAGCCCACAACTCTGGTCGAACCCCTCTTTTTCCAAGTAAAGTCGTGACGCCTTAACATCTTTTGTCTTGCCCGGAATATTCATAAGTGTCGCGATAATAGCTTCACAAACATTCTTCTCTATGTGCATGACATCCAAACAATGTCTGACCTTTAGATCTTTCCAATATGGGAGTTTCCAAAAAATGGACTTTTTTCCATAATCCTGTAGGTCGATCAAACCTCACTAGCAGGTTTACCAAAGACTGTTTCAATGACCTTCACCTGATTATAAACTTCAGTACCAGCTGAGGAGCCTTCGTGT